>NC_037670.1:122302516-122401934 GCF_003255815.1 Theropithecus gelada | reverse complement strand
TTTTTTTTTTTTTTTTTTTTTTTTTTTTTTTTTTTTTGTGAGACGGAGTCTCGCTCTGTCGCCCGGGCTGGAGTGCAGTGGCCGGATCTCAGCTCACTGCAAGCTCCGCCTCCCGGGTTTACGCCATTCTCCTGCCTCAGCCTCCCAAGTAACTGGGACTACAGGCGCCCGCCATCTCGCCCGGCTAGTTTTTTGTATTTTTTAGTAGAGACGGGGTTTCACCATGTTCGCCAGGATGGTCTCGATCTTCTGACCTCGTGATCCACCCGTCTCGGCCTCCCAAAGTGCTGGGATTACAGGCTTGAGCCACCGCGCCCGGCCTCATTTTTCTTTAACAGTGTTTTTTAATATTCAGTTGGAAGAATATTTATATATATGTTAATTCAGATGTTGCAAGATTTGAAAAATGTTTCCACTCATCTAACTATATGTAGCACTTATATTTTCTGTTTTTAGAAAAATGCCTACATCTAAGCATCCACTTAGAACGTTAGATAGATCTATCTACTTAGATCTAGGTATTTTTCAATAGATATAAATAGAAACATTTTTCTATAGATATATAAAACAACACATACTATTAGCTCAGCAGTGTCAAACAACAACATAACTGACAGTTAAAATTCCACAGCTGAATGTTGATTTAGCTAACAGTGTTTTTCTTGAGTAGAAGGTCTATGGCTTCTTTATTTTTAAATTGTCCCATAGTCTAGCAGTTTGTTGTATATATCAGGTGCAATTGTGCAATACATTGTTAAAGAATAGTAATATAATGTGGTGTTAAAGAATGAATGAAAGGAAAAAAGGATGAAAGAATGAAAAGGTCAATGTAAAGAGAGTCAGATTTAATCCCAATGTGCCAATTTGAGAATTTAGGAAAGGTACTTAAATTCCATAAAACTAATATTTTCCCCTATGAATGAATTATCTGATAAGCAATAACATGTTTACTCTCCAGAATCCAAAATTTTCATATTCTATTACCTGATCCTTTTTAAGTGATGTAATCACTTAAAGTGATTACAGTTAAAACTTAAGTTTGGTTGTGTAACTTTTTAAGTGATCCAGTTAAAACTTAAGTTTGGTTGTGTAACTTCTCCTTTCAGAGCCCTAAGAGTCCTTTCTCTTTCAGAGCAAAAGTACAAACGTTTACAATTCCTGAAAGGCTGATACAATTTTAGCCCAATTGCGTCTCTAATCTCATCTCCTACTACTCTTCATCTTACTTATTTTGTACTAGCTATAGTGATGTGGTTATTTACTTAACTTTCCCAGAACTCCCTCATCTCACACCATTTGCATTTGCAGTTTTCTCTATCTAGAATACTCTTACACATATATGTGCATGGCACATGCTGCTCCCTCACTGCCCTTGGCTCCTTCTTGTATGTTAACATAATAAGTATGATCTTCCCTGAACATTAAAATATAAAAGAGCAGCAGCCCTCTTTTCTAACTCTGAGACATTTTTCTCTCTACTACTTATGACAAACTGCTGTAATATTCCCATTCTCATTTTTATTTTGCTTATTTTCTATCAGTTGGATATTAGCTCCAGGTGATCAGATAACTTAGTTTTGTTTACTGGTATATCTCCAAGGCTAAGAACTGTGGCTGTCAGTAGCATACACTCAGCTAAATAAATAAATGTTGAGTGAATAAACATATAAGAAAAACCCAACTTCAAACTTGGTGATTTTGTTTGCTAGCCAGCAAAACCAGTGCAGCAAGAAGTACATTTTATGCTGTAAAATGTGGCCTCCCTTTAGGCATTTCCCCTGAATTTAATCATGCCCACCCTGCAGAATGTCAGCTATTACCTTGTCCATTTGACATATCACAGTTTGGAATTTGGGAGCAGTAACCAACTCGGATGTTTGGATCAGTGGTAAAACACCAGGGTGATTCAGACCCATCTGGATTTCGGCAGTAATTTTCTCGTAGGTCCCTATTGAGAATAAGCATGTTAATGTAAATTACCAGAGTTCTTACGTTGGTGAAGTCAGAGCTATTACATTGCTAGAATTCTAGAATGTATCATGTTTATAAATAGAGTTCTAAGTTTTTGCACTTAAAATAGCTATAACAATTTAATATTCAGTATACATAACTGACACTGCCCAAATTACTGAAATAAATGCTGTCATATGTTAATATTTTTTTTCCTTCCACAGGTGTAGAGTTTCACCCAAACATTACCGCTTCATAAAAGAGAGAAACGGTACCACTGCATTCTTCTCACTCAGTCTCAAGATTTAGACTCTTTGAAATTGGTACCATTTCAAAACATTGGCCTGTTATTTATTACATGTTCATGACCCATATATTGTGTAGAAACAACATGTGGAAGAAATGTTATTATCAATAGTCATTAACTACTCTCATTTAAAATGGAAGTTCAATCTATTCAAATATGTCCCACGAAAATTATGATAGCTATTTTTTCCTTGAGTTCTGCATTTCTTTAATTTATTTAATTTGTTGCATCAATTTACTTTAATTACAAAGCAATTCTTTATGGATTTAGAGAGGCTACCTAAAATCTTTATACATATTTCTGTAAAATTAAGGCCCAGTTATACTATAGGCCCAGTATACAGTTATACTATATACTATAGAAAAACGAACTATAGAACAAATTGTCAATGCAGTACATGTATATTCTTCATTTTACCAGTATTTTAATTAGAAATTTAGAATTCCTAATAAGAAAAAAAATCTATGCTAATAATCCCTGTATGTAAAAGAATTTTAATGGTTTTCTATCAATATAAATAAGGTTCACATTAAATAAAATATGGATTTCATGATAAATAAAATCTATTAAATATGCTGTCTAATTTTAAACAAGTATGTGCTTTTATTTCATAGATTCCTTGTTAATAATTAATATTCAATCTTTTGGAAACCACAGTGTTTGTATCACTTAGCTCCAATTAGAAGTACTATTATACAATTATATTAATATCCAAATGGACCATTCGAAACTGAGAATTTTTTTTTTTTTTTTTTTTTTTGAGACGGAGTCTCGTTTTGTCACCCAGGCTGGAGTGCAGTGGTGCAATCTCAGCTCACTGCAAGCTCCGCCCCCCGGGTTCACACCATTCTCTTGCCTCAGCCTCCTGAGTAGCTGGGACTACAGGCGCCCGCCCGCCATCATGTCTGGCTTTTTTTTTTTTTTTTAAGCAGAGACGGGGTTTCACCATGTTAATCACGATGGTCTCGATCTCCTGACCTCATGATCTGCCTACCTCTGCCTCCCAAAGTGCTGGGATTAGAGGCATGAGCCACCACGCCCGGCCAAAACTGAGAAAGTTTTAAGGAAGAAGCTTGTGTTGCGTTAGAAAGTCAACAAGTAATAGTCTTATCTAATCAAAGTCAGTCCTGACACAAACTATTATTTAAGGATATGAGAACATCAGCCACCAGTGGTTAAAGCCATGGTATAGTTAAGTGTTCATAACCCATATTCAAACCTTTAGCCTTCCTATACAATTATTAACTAGAATAGGTAAGACAAGCAATTTATAGTTACATATACTTTTAAAAATCTATGTCAGTATAAAATATGTGTGTTAAATTTTACATAAACTTTGCATACACTTTGGCTTTATTTTCTATTATTTGGTAGAGATGGAGTCACCCTTTGTTGCGCAGGCTGGTCTTGAACTCCTGACCTTAAGCCATCTTCCTGTCTCATCCTCCCAAAGTTCTGGATTGCTCATTTAGACAAGCTAATTAAGTGAAAATCGAGGGCTATCAAAGTCTTAGTGTGGACTGACTTTAACATCTGTATTAGAAGCACCTCAGTCAATCTAGATGAAGCAAGAATGAAAGTCAAGATTTGCCGAGATATTTTTACTAAGTCCTTATTTTTCACTTGAAGAAAGGATGGTTTATAATTACTAAAGGGAATTGATTTTATGATTTGTGTAGATTCATCGGAGGCAGTATTGTTCAGTTACAGTGTTCCAAAAATTGCCATTTGTAAGGTCTCAGTACCAGGGCAAGTAATATTCCATGTTTAATATTTAATAGAGACGCCTGACCAGTACACCCCTCACTACTGGATCACAAAGAGTAAATGGTAAGTCAATGTCCTGAGAAAAATGTTGAGTCAGATTTTATCAGTTTTGTAACACAGCACAAGCTTTGTTTCATAATATTTATGTTTGGTTATTTAAACCAAATAACAAAATTAGGAAATGATGACTTAAATTCTGCCAAAATATAACAGGTAACTTTTGATACTTAAGTTTCACTTGTGAAGTCTGTGAAGTAAATGTTTATAACCATTCTGTTTTTCTTACAGATGAATTTCACTAGGTATCTTCATATACACAATTTCTTATTGGGTATTACGAGTCATTAGAAGTTAACAAAAATGTGAATGGCAGTGACACTATCTCCTTTGTCCCTTATAACTAATATTCTCTGTGTTTCTTTGGTTTTTTCTACTTTGATATGTATTTCTCAGGTGTGAAACTCATAGGTCAGGAATAGAGAGTGAATTGCTGTGATGGAAATTAGGGAAATAAACCCAGAATGACAACTATCAATTTTGTTATTGTAAATTAACGGGAAAACAATCTTAGATTAATATTTACTATTTAAACAAGTTATGGAACTAGCTAAAGCTTGTGCATGCACACACACACACATACAACACAAATCTCCCCTCTTCTATGGTGGATAGGCCAACTAGTGCTCACAGCTCCTCATTCAGAAATGTTAGCCTGTCTTATTAAAAGCCAATTACATAAAGCCAATATATGTTATTTATAGGTGCTATTTCAGGAAAGCCACTACAAATGATGTGTGTTATTAATTCAAAAAGCAATCACTTTATGTTCCTCATAACAAGGTGGACAATTTGAAAACACATGGCATTGTGTTTGTGCCTTTCTACAAAAGCCAAGTGGTGTGAAAAGTACCCATAGAGAATGCACAAAACAACTATGTAATTGATGCTCAAGGGCAGTTTCTTTGGCTTGAGTCATCTACACAATTGTTTTGCTTCCTCACTTTTCAAAGCAAATCCAGAAACAATTGAACACATTCATTTAAGCTTTGAAAAATTATTTTATTCACAGATCTTTAAGGCTAATAACTCTTCAGTGGTAGGCCTTTTCTTTCCATTCTTTCAAAAGGAAAAATGTGTAATCCTCCCAAAGCTAACACGAAAATTTAAGAAGGCAGTATTTTGAAACATGCCTGGCTATCATTACTATTAATTGATTTATTAAACAGACCCACAAGAGCAAAGTTGTGATCAGAAATCCACCTAGGGATGTATTTCCCAAAGCATAGTGAATCTACCCTCTGGATCTGAACCACCTAGAGTGCTTAATGAAATGCATATTTGAGGACCAAATCCCAGATCGAAAGAATCAAAATCTCTGAGTGGAGGAATAATCTGCCTTTTAACTCCTGATTATCACTGGGCACAATAAAGTTTGATCACTAACACAAAATTAGTAAAAAGTAACCACTCTACCTCATTTTCCCCAGGGCCTACTGAAATGTATAACATTTGCCTACTTTACTCACTTGCACTTGAAATTTTCAGGAGTCATGTCATGCTTGTGAGGATACTGAGAATCCCAACGCTGACATGGAATTCCATTCCAAATGGTATTGGCAGTGCCCCTGTAGCCTTCTCCTTGACCTTGGATGCATTCAGTTGTTTCCATAGGAACATCAGTATCATTTACAGTATTGTCAGCTATTGGAAAAACAATAACAAAAAAAACTTACATAAAATCTTTGAAGATGCCATCTGCCTCTTAGAGTTCATTGGCATTTTTATTAGCAGATTTTTTTCCTGTTACTTATAAGTTTTTATAACAATTGAGTGGAATAAGAAATTTAACTTAACATTATTACTAACTTCACTCTAATTTTCCTTTCATTTAGATCCTAAATTAGTTTTTTCTTGAACAGTTACTTAAATGCATTTTACTTCCACATGTATAACTTACATATGCTGAATATATAGTGTTTCTGAAATGACTATACAATTATTTCTAAAATCAGCTTGCTTAGAAGTACATACTAAGTGGTAATGAAATTAACCACAATTTTCCTCCAATATGATACATACATTCTGGCCGGGTATGGTGGCTTATGCCTGTAATCCCAGCATTTTGGGAAGCTGAGGTGGGTGGATCACCTGAGGTCAGGAGTTTAAGACCAGCCTGGCCAACATGGTGAAACCCCGTCTCTACTGAAGAAAAAAAAAAAAAAAAAAGCCAGGAGTGGTGGCAGGTGCCTGTAATTCCAGCTACTTGGGAGGCTGAGCCAGGAAAATGACTTGAACTCGGGAAGCAGAAGTTGCAGTGAGCCAAGATTGTGCCATTGCACTCCAGCCTGGGCAAGAAGAGTGAAAGTCTGTCTCAAAAAATGAATTAAATAAATAAATTCTAAGTTTCTAGGCTGACAAGTTAAATATATTTTTAATCAACTTGTTTATAATAAAGAAAAAAATCAGTTATTCCTAGGAAGATCCATCTCCTGCTTTTTTCCTAGTCCAACTTCAATGCTTACTATACTTCATGAAGATTATGAAATCCTCAGTCACTAAGCAAAAAAAGTATAAATTTAAATTTTTACCACAATTTGGTCTCTCTCTGTGTGTAATGTTTAGTCAATCAAAATATAACTCAAAACATTCCAGAGCAACTAAAATTCATATTTCTTAAAACATACATGGAAATGTTTATGGTTTGATAAAAGTGTAAACTTCCCAGCTACCTTTACAATCTAAATGGCCATTCAAGATGCCTCCGAATGAAACTCAAGTCAACAGCCTCTAGGACAGTTTAAGATCTGAGTAAATTTCATTGATGTATCCATTTTGGAATTGGATGTACCACTATACAAAGTACAGGCCAGAATTAGACATGCTTTCAGTGACTAAGAATGCCTATGAAAGTTTTCTATAGTTAATAGTGTAAATATTTTTAATAGCTCTTAAATTTCATCTAAACATTTCTCTCACACAAACCATTGCTAACTTATGTAGTTAGCTGAATGCTTTATTTCATTGCATTCTATGAGCTAACCTTAGGCAAACTAAACAATAGCGTATGTTTAGAGTTATTCTATGAAGCTTTGTGAGAAAAGGGAAAGCATTACCTTAATGACCACCCTAATTACTGAAATAAGTTGTACTATGCAAATTTCCATTAAATTCCTTTTAAATAACTTTATTGCAACCCATTTAAAAAGTGTCTCAATGTTTTGTATATCTGCTTTAGAGAATAGAAATATGACTCAGAAATACCCAAACTTAAAAAGAAATTCAAATGAAGATGAAAAGTGTTCAGCAATTGACCCATAAAGTGGTAATGGAGAGCTGATAGCCTAGAGAATTCATCTATATTGATATTGATGATATATATTGATTTTAGGAAGAACACAAATTACTGAACTTGGGGAAATGGCTTGTATAGAAAAAGTTGATGCTGATTATGCAAGTCTTTTATAATTTCAATACTATCCAAAGGTCTTTGGTGAAATACAAAATAAGATGGATTTCATAGGTCCTAAGGAACTATATTTCATCAATATAAATGCCATTAAGTTACTCTATTTCTGACTATGTGAATTAACTGTTAAATGATATGAGGAGACTGAATGTGTGGGGGAAAGTTTTAATAGATGATAACTCTAAAACAGGTAAAAGGTCAAGTTTGTACTGCCATATTTCATATCTAGTTATAAAACTGATGGGAAAGGAGACAAAAATAAATGTCCTTGGGCATCTATCAATTCATTAGCTTAACATGCTAAAAGAAAAGTTTTGGGGCACAAGCTCTTGGGCAGCAAACTTGTGACCTCAGTCAAAACTAAGTCCTGACAATAGAAGGGAGTTCAGAGTTAGAACAGCCAGTGTAAACACACTTCCACTAATCTCTTAGACTTCATTGTCTGCCTCAGGTACCTCAACTCTTTTACTTTCCTACTCAATTGTGTGTGATTTGTTTTGATTGTTTACTACTGAGCCATTCTTCTCAAGCACTACTCTTATACTGCGCATATAACTCACAGATATGTCTTGATGAGTCCAGGTGTCAATCAATGCCATCTTTGGCTGGATATGGACCCATCCATTGCATCTCACTGAGAAACTAGTTCAAGGCTCAGTCCAAGAAAAATTAACACACCACTCCTTGGACACAAGTATGATTTGCCAGATACCAATCAAGACAATAAATAAAAGGAATGTAATATTTAGACATGATTAAGGATTTGAACATTATTTGTTGAAATTTCTAAATATGGAAGCAGCTTCAAAAGGCTGTTTCCTCTACTATGTGAAGGTAACTTCCTACTGTAAGGATATGCCTGGGTGGGGGTGAGAGAGTAAAACTGTCTGTCTATGTTGTCAATGTCAGATTAAATATCAATTATCATTTCTACAGCATGTTATTAGTCAAGGGTGATTCTAATTTCAAAGTAATTTTTCCAAAAATAATACTTTAAAGTTACACTCTTACAGAAATGACACATGATAGTTACAATCTGAAGCAATATTTAGAGCCTTAAAGTCAGAAACAAGTGGAAATATACCTTATAAAAAGGGAGATAGTAAGGTAGACATAGGTTATCACAATTCATTAAAAAAATCAATACTTGGAAGGTGCAATGAGCAACTATAAGCAATCACGTGATAATCAGGTAATATTAAGAGGAACGATAAAAGGTAAATACTGATAAAGGATAAACATATTCCTAATTTGAGAGCAAATTTTGAAATTTTAAGAACCTCTGTGAAATGAGAGATCTATATTACCAAAATCCCAAGTCAAAGAAAAGGCTACTTGCTTAAAAATATTCAGGAAAATAGTTCACTGCTGATTTATCCACTAAAATTTCAATGTCAATTCAGACATGTATTGTTAGTGCTAACTCTCTACTTCAACTGGAAGTTTCCAACCAGATTTAATAAATGAATCTTTCACTTTCAAAAATAGCAATGATATAAATCTCATCATTTGAACTATCATGTTGAATAGGTTTTTTTCTAAACTTTTATTAGCATATTTTAAAGCGTTTATTATAAACTTGAAGAGTCACTGAATATTCATTTTTTAAAAAGTATGTTAAATCATTAAATAAAAACCAAAATGCTGGCTTTGGATTAAATAATTTAAACAGTTTAATATATTTTAATTTGGACATGGAAAAATAAAACCTTTTAGAATTTTTAAAATTATAGAATACAAAGAATTACTGTAATTAATATAAATATAACATTTTACCAAATAAATATAACTTTTTCATTAGGTTTTATTAAAATGTAAAGAATCTAAATAATAACATTATTATTTTTCATCTTTTAAAAAATAAATATCTATAACTTTAAAATGTGTATAACTCTAATAACTTAATAGTTTTATTTTTCTGGTGTTTTAATTCATTGGAAATATTTGTCATTATTTTAAACACAAACTAGAGTATTTAGCTAGTATTTTTCTTTAACTCCAAAGTACCTTCTGAAATCAGTGCATTGTATTTATTCCCTTTGACATTGAACTGCTAGAAGTCACCCCATAAATAAAAACTACATAATTCTGGTGCAATGTATAGAATAAATAATACAGGCAAATAAAGATATATTAGTATGACAAGGTAACTAAATAGTTTTCATCAATAAATGAGAGTTATTATGAGTCTCCATGAAGCTGTTTAATAAATATCTGATGAGGACCATGATGAATGATTTGTCCATAGACCATTTAACTGTGATATAAATGTTTGATCTTTGCTGCTCACGTACTTACTATTCAAACAAAATTAATTATTCCTCAATGGCAGTAAAACAAACTCCTCCTGCAGCCCTGCTGTATAAATATCAAAACCGGGTGTAAAAATAAAACAAATATTTCATGACAATTGATTTGGAAAGGGCTATTAAATGTTGGGAAAGGCATTCCTTTGTACTTAATACTTAACATGGGACCTGAGTAAGGGAGGGTTTTGAAAAATCTCCATTGGCCAAACTAAAATGTCAGAAAAGACAGAAACATTCCCAAATATCAGCTGAAGTTGATTGTTTAGACAAAGCAACAGGTATTTTAAAATACAGCAGCCCCACATACACAAATATATTTTCAATTCTGTCTACCAAGTTAACACTGAAAATATCTGGAACTCTTCTGAGAGTTTCTACAAAGGAAACATTTTACCAGGAGTATCAGTAGTGGCTACCCATTGGAAGCAGAAGCAAAGGTATTTGTGTAATCGTCAGTGGTCTATGAGTAAAGGAATGCTTTTCTTTGATGATTGACACAAAATTTGCTGTTTGTAAATGCTTTAAGTAAAACATTTGCTATCAAAATTTTTCACTGTCCTGTTTGAATATGATCAAATACAATGGGTGTCTCTTGGAACATTAATTTCACTTTGCTGGTGTGGTTGTGATGTGATCTGATTGCTACAAAATTTGGAAGTGAATTTTAAGATTTGAATAGATTACTTTTGAGACAAAGAGTATTCATTGTTGTCTAATTCTTGGGACAACCATCTTGCCTCCCAACAGTGACTAATAGAACAAGATCAACAATTTAAAAAAAAATCTGATTACTTTTCTCTGTGAAGGGCTGGCCAAAGCCTTGCAGAGAGGCCACAGGGCCCTGTTGGAGGTCTGAATGGTAGCTAGAGAGGAAGAGTGCATAGTATATTACAAACAGCGACCCCCAGGGCTCTATAAGCTTCATATGAATGATGAGTAAATTCTTACATGTACAGTTTCCACCACCCCCAACCTGCCCCCAACATCCCCACCAAAAGAAATCCCAGATTTCCCAATGGAGACAAGCTATTGCTTCTCTTTTCCCTATAGCGAAGAATAAGTCGATTCATAGTCTGGTAGACAAATACCCAATTATCCCTTGGAGTAGTTCAACCTAACCCACTGCTTCTTCCCAGCTACTGAAGAGCAACTGAAATAGAATTTACTTTATGAAGGTCCCTCGGGATTGAGAACAGTGTGTAATAAAGCCACTCTCCCATCAACAGTACTTATGCTCTGTGGGCCACTAAGACGAGGATGAAGCTCATTGTAAATTTAAAGAGCTTCTTGTTTTAAAATTGGCATGGGAAAACAGTAAAGACCTCCAAAATAATGAACCTCAAATTGTTTGCACGTTTGCTTTCTATGTGAAGCCAGGATTCACATCTCAAACTTTTCTCTGGACTTTATCCAAGCTTTTTCTCGTACAAAATGCTCAGGAGACAAGATTTTCATGAAAGGTCTTCAATTCTATATAGCTTTATTCTTTAGAAAATGATTTGGAAGACACCTCCAAGTAAAAGACTTTTCCCTTGAGAAAGGGCATTGATAGCACTGTTTTTTTTTTTCTGACACAGGGCACAAGATTTTATTTCTATGAGTCTCTATTCTGGCCTTGGATAAATTAGGAAAACTCAAAGAAACAATCAGCTTTCTCTAAGAAAGAAAATAATTTGTAAAAATTATTCTGTAATTGTATACAATTTGTAAAAAAACCATTTTCTCATCATATGAACACACTGAATCTTAAAAGATGACTATGTTCTTTTAAAGTGATGTCCATGTTCATTGGTTACTAAGGGAAAGGATTTTTTTTGTATATTTGTTTCCGATGGCAACATACCTATATTAGTCTGCACATGCTGCCATAACAAAGTACTGCAGATTTGCTGATTTAAACAAAAATAATTTATCTTCTTACAGTTCTGGAGGCTAAGGCATGTTCAAGACCAAGGTGCTAGCCAATTGGGTCCTTGGTGAGGGCTCTCTTCCTCACTTGCAAATGGCCACTTTCTTGCTATGTCCTTACATGGTAGAAAAATAGAATTCTCTCTTTCTTCCTTTGTTATAAGGCCACCAATCCTACCAGATTAGGGTCCACTCTCATGACCTCATTTAACATTAATTACCACTGACAATCCCTATATTATCTAAATATAGTCACAATGGCAGCTGGGGCTTCAACATAAGGATTTGGTGGGAGAAGCAATTCACTCCATAGTAAGACCTCAAATAGAAACCTTAGTTATCAAAGATCTACCCAGGTCTCACTTCTAAAGTGTTTCTGGGCACTTTATACTAGTTCCTCCTTAATTGCAGTTTTGCTTTCTGCCATTTCAGTTACCTGTGGTCAACCATTGTCCAAAAATATTAAATAAAAAATTCCAGAAGTAAATAATTCATAAGTTTCAAATTGCACACTCCATTCTATTTTGCCTCAAATATGCCTCATTTCTTTGTCCAGCATTGTATATGCAACTCGCACATTTAGTCACTTAGTAGCCTTCTGGGTGATCAGGTCAATGGTCATAATTTTGCAGTAACCTTTATTTTACTTAACAATGGTCCCAAGGCACAAGAATAGTGATGCTGGCATATTGTTATCATTATTCTATTTTATTGTTGTTGTTAATCTCTTATTGTGCCTAATTAATAAATTAAACTTTGTCATAAGAATGTATGGAGATGATACAGTAAGGGAGCTCAAATGAAGGAGCTGATGTGAGGAAATCATAACTTAGTTGAAATGTGAATGAGTAGCTGCCAATTAGATCAGGAAGAAAGTAAAATTTTTGGAAGGCAGAAGGCATGGTTGGGGTAAAGAGACTATAATGAGAACATGGAAAATACGAGGCAAAGGAAGAAAATCATTGTGGCTGTAACAGAGAGCAAGAGAGCCTGGAGAGAAATGTGGAGGTATATGAAGTCATATATAAGGTTAGAAATATAGGTAGGGGGTAAAAGATGGTTATGTTTTGTCATTGTCCTAAGATCAAAGGAAACCACTGGAGGGTTTTTAATTTATGTGTAGAGGGGTGTGTGTGTGTGTGTGTGTGTGCATGTGTGAGTGTGTGTGGTGTTCTGTAGATGAGGAATGATATAATCAGATTTCTGAAAACATTCTCTTTTGCAGGGAAAAATAATGGATATAGATATTTCACTCTGAAGGCCATTCGTGTTAAAAATGATACTCTCTTAGAAAAAGGAGACAATGATGGAGTGAAATGGTCTTATGTGAAAGGTATATAGAAGATAAAATTGACAGGACTTGGTGATAAATGAAATGTGAACAGTGAAGGAGAAGGCTATATCTAGGATTATGCCAGACTTTTGGATTTTAAACAGGGCAAATAATGGTATCAATCATGCAAAAGAGAGTATAAGGCAGAACAGACTCTCTCAACCCCCTTTACAGGATTCATGAAGAAAATCAGGGTAAAAGATAATCAGTAAGAGAAGAGGCGAGTTTCTGGTTCTGAGGGGCTGAGGGAAATTGGAGTAGCCCATAGGTAAATACTAATTAGTGTACTCTTAAGGGGACCATGTCAGTCTTGCATGTTCTGATATATAGCAAAAAGTTGTTCTTAGAGCGTCCTGGGACACCTGAGGTTCCTGAGATCCTTTCAGGGATCCAGGAGATCAAAACTATTTTCACAGTAATGTTAAGAGATCATCACCATGAAGCTTTCAGATGGCATGTGATATGTGATATCCTGAAAGACTGATGGCAAAAGCAAATACAAGACACCCAACTGTCTTCATTTAAGGTGTCATTAAGTAAAAAATTTTTAAATGCCAAATTTGTAAAAAGTTGACGATGCCACTGTTTATTATTTTTCAGTAAAATATATTTATTAATAGCTAATGGCCTTACTGCTGTTTTAAATGAATTAATACATGTCTTGAAGTTCCTGTTTTAATTTCTAATATAGTAAACATGGATTCATATAATCCACACAGATAATTTGGGCTTCCCAATAATGTCAAAGAGTATAAATGTATGTTCAGTCCAAGAAGTTTGTGAACTGATCTAAATACTCAATGTGATTTCTAAGGGGTATCAATCACAAGACAGTTTTTAAATTTCTAGGGACCTGTTGAAGTTTACTTCATAAAAAAATACTAATACTGCATGTTCTTACTTATAAGTGGCAGCTAAATGATAAGAACACATGGACACATAGAAGGGAACAACAGACATTGGGGCCCACCAGAGGGTGATGGATAGGAGAAGGGAGAGGATGGGAAAAAATAACTAATGGGTACTAAATTTAATGCCTGGGTGACAAAATAATCTTTACAACAAAACCCCATGACATAGGTTTACCTACATAACAAACCTGCACATGTATGCCTGAACTTAAAACTTAAAGAAAATACAATAAATTTAACAAATGTTATTATTTGTCTCCAAAAAGCAGGAAACTAATATATAGAACCAACTGTTATTCAGAATATGAAGTTATAATCAGGGAAAAGCATAAGAAAATCAGTCCTTCATTCAAGCACTATGAAGGACTTCTAATCTTATATTTGTGATGTCTTAAAATTCCATATGCCCAAAACGCTGTTAAAAATTATATACACAGAATATTTGTGGGCTGATGACATTTAGGTATATATCCCCTCCTGAGAAATACAGTGTAAGGAAGTCTGAAAAGGCCCATCCCAGAGTACACTGGCACACATTTGTCAATGAGCAACATTCATTCTTTACTTTGAGTAAGACATTGATTGTAACATAAAAGCTTGGAAGCAAAGTGACTAGAACAAATTTGTAGTTCATTCAGCTTTTGAACAAATAAAAGGAACAAATAAAAGGAGAGCAGTATTCAAACACTGGCTGGCAGGTGTGAATATCCTAATATCAAGGCAGTGCCATCTTTTGCTTTACTGGTTTGTGTTAAAGTTCTGAATTTTCTATCCTGTTATAGGCCTTGGTCTGTTTTATTCACTTCTGTATCCCCGCTACTAGAAAAGTGTTTGTTTGACACATCATAGCTGCTCAGAAAATATTCATTGAATGAATGCTATGGAGAAAGGGGCAAACAACACTCTTTGCGTTCTCAATATGCCGGGTGGAACTGCCGATGCCAAAGGCTTTTGCTATCCCTGTTTACTTGTCACTTTCCTTGACTTTCTGGAGAAGAATGAACTTAGATGTGCTATAAACAAGGATGCCAAGTGCATGCATCTCAATATAAGCAGAACTAAACCTGTGATCTTTCTCCTCAAATTAATGCCTCTCTGATATATACGTCATCTACCCAATAACTTGGAAATATTTTAGACTCTTCTATCTCCCTATCCCATTTCCTAGTATAACCAATTTGTCATTATACACTACATTCCCCCCTTTTGCTATTGTTCACATCCTTCCTTACCTTGTTTTTCTCACCACTTACTGCCTTAATCACACTCTTTTGATTTCTTACTGGCCTGCATTGTATTTTGTGTTTAATAGTCTTTTATTCCTCACCTAATCATACTTCTCTGAAAGCTTTTTATTCATTGAAATTACATTTAAAATGTCTTGTGACCACAAGGTTTTAAGAGACAAATACACACATACACTGAATACATGCACATATGTACAAACATATATAGTATATAGGGATACAATTATTAGTAGTCCACAAATTATAAACAGCACGAATATATGTTTAATGTATTTTCAAAGATCTCTTTGTTGTCCCCAGGGTTTTTAAACCCAGGGCAATGAGCTACAGTAAAATTCAGGTAAAGTAGGAAAGGGCAGCAGTGTGGGAGGGCAGGGGTGTTGACGTGCCTGGCTTCCAAGAAACACATGCATCTCAAGAAGGGACCTTTGGGAAAGAATTCACCTGAGAGAAGAGGAGATGGAACTTTAGCCCCTTAAGCAATCTATGCCCAAAGGCCCCTAGGAGAGTCTTTGTGTTTCTCTGGGTCTCATGGACACCAGTTTAAAGATCACTGTTCTAGATCACAAATGAGGTAAGATCCCTCCCTTTGCTTAATTTTCCAGTGTTTCTCATGGCAACTGAATGGGTTACTCTTGGATCTTACTTGATCTGCCTCATATCAACTTAATTTTTCTCAACTTCTTTCATTTTTCTGTTTTTACCCCATACCCTACCCATATCAATCATGTACCTTGTCTTGAATTGCCATCCAGCCACCCATGTCTTTACCCCTTTCCTCACTGGCCTAATTACAGACATTTGCTAAGAATGAATTAAGGATTATTAACTCTACAATGGAAAGCACCTCTTTGTAGGTGTTAAATAAATGGTGGTAATTATGATTTTCTAATACAGTTATTATATGATAAAACAAGAGTTTAGAAATTCCCCTCCAACTTTCTAGAGAGTAAGTGACATAATCATTATCTTTATTCTTTGTTTTAGAATCATTGAAAACCCAGAATGAGTTCAGCTGGACTGGACTAAGAGAAAACCAGAAAACTGCCCCAGTTAATGATATGAATAAAAAATAATAATTAATTATCTGTTATAACCAGTACAAGTAAATACAGATCCCCACCCTCTGGTGTACACACTGCATAATCTTCTCCCTTTGGGTGTGGATGAAACTTTTGAATACAATGAGAACTACTCTTGTGATTAGGTTATATTATACAACAAAGACGAAGAGATTTTGCATATGTTTTTTTGTTTTTTTTTGTTTTTTTTTTTTTGTTTTTTTTTTTTGAGACGGAGTCTCGCTCTGTCGCCCAGGCTGGAGTGCAGTGGCCGGATTTCAGCTCACTGCAAGCTCCGCCTCCCGGGTTCACGCCATTCTCCTGCCTCAGCCTCCCGAGTAGCTGGGACTACAGGCGCCCGCCACCTCGCCCGGCTAGTTTTTTGTATTTTTTAGTAGAGACGGGGTTTCACCGGGTTAGCCAGGATGGTCTCGATCTCCTGACCTTGTGATCCGCCTGTCTCGGCCTCCCAAAGTGCTGGGATTACAGGCTTGAGCCACCGCGCCCGGCCGAGATTTTGCATATGTAACTAAAGTCCCTAATCAGTTGACTGTAAGTGAATTAAAAGGGAAATTAACCTAGGCAGGACTGACCTAATTAGGTTAGCTCTTTAAAAGAGAGTCTGGAGGTCAAACGCTCAAAGCAGGAGAGATGCTATCCTGTTGGCAGGAGTAAACTGCCATATTGTAGAGAGGGTTATGTGTCACAGAAAGTTAGGCAGTCTCTAGAAGAATTATACCACAGCCTTAAAACCACAAGAAACTGAATTCTGTCAAAACTAGTGAACTTTAAATGCAACATGGAGTTTTACATGAGACCAGAGGTGTGGTGGGCACCTTGATCAGGTCCTTTTGAGACCCTAGCAAGGAACCCGCTTGAGTTATGGCTGGACTCCTGACCCACAGAAAATATGAGACAATAAATGTGTGTTGCTGTTAGCCACTAAGGTTTTGGTAATTTGTTATGCCACAATAGAAAATAAAGGCACAATTGAATCCACCACCAAATTTTTGGTTTCACATTAAAGGCTTTACTATATATGTGAACCAAAACATTTGAAAGAATATTCATAAAACATTATCTCTTATGCTTTCCAGTATGTCAACTTCATTTCATTCACTTTAATAGAAGTATTATCTCTTTATAGTCATATTTATATCTCTTTCATATATGTATTTTTTAAACTAAAAGCTATCCTTTAATAAAATATTTCCAAAATATGCCCAAAACTCAGAAGACTTTTTAAATCTGAGTGATACAGGTTTGGCTCACAAATTCTGTTGTTTTTTTGTTTTGTTTTGTTTTGTTTTTTAGAATTAACACCCTATAAATACTATCCTCTGCTTAACAAAGACATTGGAATTATATAGCATGTTACTTGTGTAACTAGCCAGCTCCTCTTTGGACAGAAGAGAAAAAAGAAACCTACTTAATAGCTAGAAAGTGTCATAGTCATTGTATTTCTTGCCTCTCTCAATCTCTTTTTTAAAATACCCTAAAGATTGGTTTGGAACTGAAGAGGAGGGCAACATTTGGATTTCTTGGTGTGTGTATGCCAGTTGAAGGGTGAATGTGCAGGTGAGCATATGTGTGTGTGTGTCTGTGTGTGTGTGTGTGTCTGTGTGTGTGTGTGTGTTTGTGTGTGTGTATACAGGTTTTATTCCAGAGAAGATTTATAAGAGTACCTAAACTGACCAGGCATGGTGGCTCATGCCTGTAATCCCAGCACTTTGGGAGGCCAAGGCGAGCAGATCACCTGAGGTCGGGAGTTCGAGACCAGCCTGACCAACATGGAGAAACTCTGTATCTACTAAAAATACAAAATTAGCCGGGTGTGGTAGTACATGCCTGCAATCCCAGCTTCTCAGGAGGCTGAGGCAGGAGAATCACTTGAACCCAGGAGGTAGAGGTTTGGCAAGCCAAGATTGTGCCATTGCACTCCAGCCTGGGAAATAAGAGTGAAACTCCATCTCAAAAAAAAAAAAAAAAAGTACCTAAACCACACATACATACACACACACACACACACACACACACACACACACACACAAAATCAAAAGGGAAACAGTTGGTTTATTATACCTAACTGGTGTAGAACAATGGGAAGACTAATACATTTTTAAAAGTCAATGAGTGGAACCAACCTAATCTATACAAAGAAACACTATGACAGGAGTCATCTTTTATTTTAAAGGACAAAACAGATGATTCAATTTCCTGGGAACACAGTGTTTTACTCTGAAAGGCTTCCAGATTCTTCAGTTATTTCATATATGCCAGGCAAATCCCCTGCCTATGGGATTATTGTCCAAAATATTAAGAGTTGTCCAAAACATTTCCTTTCCTTTTATCAGTAGGTCTACATTGAGAGAGATTTACCTTGGCAGTATCATGGTGTGGATTATATTCAATTAGGTTTGTTCAGAGGAATTTCCCCATCATTCTGCTATAGTGAAATATATGAAAATCAATCCATGCCCTCTTAATTGTATATTTTACTCTAGGTGCTGGTGCCTGATCTTATGTAGGTTATTTAGCTTTACATATCTGTCCATATATACATAACTTTATATTATCAGGCCAATTTATAACACTATTATACCTTACTAAATTTATGCAATTCTATTGATTTTAAAGAATTTTAGGATCCAGTTGAAAAAAATAAGAACTGTATTCAAAGAAATGAAAATATTATGTAATATTATTTAAGAGAACAGTGAAAATGTGTGAGTTAACCATAGAGGAGAGGACCAAGTTCATAGATCGAAAGGAACCATATAAAACAGGTTAAAAAAATAGTTTTTATCGTAAATTCAGAAAAGCTGGGTAAGGGCCAGCATATGGAAAAATGATTGTATGGACTGCTAAAAGACAGATTGAAACAGAATGCAGGCTGGGTACAAGGACAGCCAGAGAAGTAGGGATCAGCTATAGGTATTAGAGACATCTGTGATAAACTTCTGTTAGACTTATTATTCTTCATTGCAGCCTCTGTCACTCACCAGAATAGGTTCACCATCAGTTGAGAGCTCATGTTATATCTCTGGGGAGGAAAGGTAGGTAAAGGATACAGGATTGGAAGGCAAGGATCTAAGGTCCTAGCTTTTACTCCCCTAATGACTTTGTGATGCTGCGCACATTTCCAATCTTTTTCTCTCTGTGGTTTTTCAAATTTTCTTGATAACGTTAGAATGTTTAGGCTCTTGCCATGTTGAACATTTTGCCATAAGTAAAAATGTTTTCTGTGAATGTGTGTATGTGCATATTTATCACTGTCAAAATAATCAGTCTCTGAAAATGCAAAAGATTGGGTAGGATTATGTAACACATTCTTAAAATATTAAAACCTGCACACATTAAAGCATCAAGTTAAATAGTTGTTAACCTGTCTCACTAATAATCGCCTGCTTAGATCCAGTCTGTGAGAGGAAAAGGAAGCAATAAATTTGACCTTCACTTACCGCATGTTTTAATTGCACAGTACTCCCAGCGGGTGTGAGGGTCAAGAGTATAGCACCATGGCCTCGGCTGGCCATCGGGATTGCGGCAATAATTATCATCAAAGCCCTTGTCGGGATATCTGCAAACCACACCAAGAAAAGTGTCACATAAATCTGCCTGGAAACACCACCCACCCTTCAGCTCACAAAATAACTTTCCACTTAGGTTGTCTACACCTAGCTGAGGAAAGAGGACGTTTTCTATGTCTTGCCTTACAAGGACTGCTTATCACTGACTATTGAATCTACTAATTTATATATCCCACTAAGGATAGAGTATCATCCCCTGGCTAGTAAGTTAGGTCCATGTGGTGCCTTCCCACTAGCTGAGGTTCCAAATCGAGTCTCTTTGTCCTAGAACCCAGTTAAGGGCAGATTACAAAAACATGACCTCATGTAGAGTGCTCATTAAGAAAACAGGTCCTCTTCCAGGGAAGGCTTAAAGTTCAAACTGAAAGTTCGTTTTCAATAGCGCTGTTACTAATGACAGCTCAGTTTTGGAAATAGAGCCTTTCGAGGTCATGCCCTCACCTTCACCAGATCATGAGACAAACTTCATCACACTACTTTCTCCACACCCCACCTCCCTTCAAATGAACAAAGTCCTGAATTGGTGACTTGATTTTAATTGCTACCATATCCCTTCTGCTCTCACTTAAATGACAAGACAAGAATTTATTTGGAAAATAAGCTGGAGTTTTAATTTCATTTAAAATAACAACAAACAAAAAAGGATAGAGGAAAAGAACAAAGAGAAAACACCTAACATCAATTTCCGAAGAAAGGTGGGGGATGAAGTTTCCTGTGTAATTATTTGTATTTTTATTCTTTATAATCAAAATAAAGGAACTTCTTCCTTTTTTTTTTACCTTAAAAGTTTTATGTAAAATATATGGTCAAAAGCAGACATTATTATTATTATTATTATTATTATTATTATTTTTTTGGCGGAGGTGGGTAATGGCTTAAGCTCAAAACCTACTCCTGGGGGAAAAAGATAGATTTAGCTGCCTAACTTCTCCAAATGCGCTTTTTATATGGGCAATTTCAAAACACACCAGGATAAAGCAACCTGAATGGTTTGCTCTTTTACCCCATTTCTATGAGCACTACTTATTTCATGTTGTTATGCGTGTCGCCTGCAGTACCTGAGTCTCTGAAGATGCAACTCCAGATTTGCCTGCAATTAGTAACAATACCTCTAACCACAGCTAAGGCTTGTCAAAGTGGTCATTACTGAATTGGCCCTGTGGTTTGCTTTGGTTTTGTTTTGTTTCTGCTCTGAGAGAGAAAGAAAGTTCTTTTAGTGTTTCCACTCTACACCCTGCTGATGATTTTGTGTTTAGTACCATGCTGATTTTAGAAACTCTGACCAGTTGACTATGTAGTCAGTGTTCTCATATATCTCATCAGAAATATTTTTGCCCTTTGACTATTTCCTCCAAATATAATGGCCAGAAATTCTATCAGAAGAACTCCTGAACATTCTGGGAGTTCTAAATGTTATGTTCATGCCCTATCGGGAAAACACAATATAAGGAGAATTTCCACAGCGGTGTGTCATAGAGTGAATAGAAGTTTATAAAAGAATCATTGAAAGCATGATTCATTAATATATTACCTTTCAGGCAAGAATTTGTGCCGGTGTGGTGTCTGATGATCCCAGCGCTGACAAATCTTGCCTGATTCTGTATGATCCATGAGACCTCGATAACTCTCCCCATTGCAGGTCATGCATTCAACTAATAAAATTAAAGTATGGCATGTTAATTGTTTCTGACAGCAAAATCAAAAACACCACTGTTCCATTTAAAGAACAGCACCTGTTTAGTAAACAGATTTTTAAAAAATCCTACACATCATCCTAACATTTTATTAGGGCCTAATGTCCATAAATAGTGACATAAACTACTCCCTACGGAACACATCATACAGTGTAAGTGGGATTTTTGTAATTAGTGTCACACAGATTTACTATAGGGCCACGATGCTGTCTATCTATTTTTTTCAATAACTGTCTCAAAGGTATCTAGAAAATGGAAATAAAAGACATATCCTTGGAAATTTTTCCTGTGTTGGTCTAAAGTGCAAAGATCTCAGTGTCTATTTGTCAGCACAATAGTGTTTCTCTCTCAATTTGCCCTCCAAACACATACACAGTAATTACAAAGGTTAATTGAGTTTGTGTCATACTTTTATGGTTAATGCCACAATCAGGACCACATAGATTTAAGAGATTGGCATCACATAGAAATCTGGTGCAATTCAAAGAATACGGATCTTTTTAAAAAATAAATCACAGTTCCTTTCTGTTAGCAAACATCCATGTTGAATAGGCTGGGCAGGTTTACATTCCTATCTGGCTTAGGATAGAAGATGACCTGATATTGAACTCCGTGTTTCCACTCTTTGTAAAATGTATAAGCTAATGTAATTAGGTAGGATCTTACAGATAATTTTGTTAGGTTAATTCATTGTTCTTTTCTGGCTGGCCCCTTATGTCACACTGAAAACTGAATCACATCAATGGCTGAAAGTGAGACTTCTCAAACAGACAGGTTGATTTGTAGCACAGCAAGCATCCTGTGGAATAAATCATTGCTTGGCTTTCCTATGAATCAGGCAAACTTCCTTAAACACATCATTTGTATCTTATAATTACTGATAATCTAACTTTAGCTGAAGTGGGAAGAGGCATCAATGTTTAGTTTTATCCAATGGAATCTAGCCTAATGAGTATTTGTAGTAATTTGGGATTATAGTATTAGAATTATCACTTTTGAATCCTTGATTCTTACAATCCAATAGGGACATTAACTATTAACTTTCTGAAACATGAATAACTTGGCTTGATCCATCTACTTTCTTTCATTTATATTAATATATGGGCTAAGAGGTCAACTCAGCTTCCCTTCATTTGATACTGAGATTCCCCAGACTACACCCAATAAGCATCTGAACTGTAAATGAGTGAAGTCCATGAGCGTATCAAAAAAGGTGCTCAGGTTGGCCAAGGTCATTGCAATGATCAACACAGGTGATGCAATATTACATTTCAGCTTTCCATTTGAATGGTTAACAGGTTCATTTAGTTCCCTCTCTTTTTTTTTTTAAAGAACACAAAGTTTGATACCATCAAGGAAAATGATGCAGCATTTATCATTATTTGTTCCTTTGTATTGAATGAAATGTACAATAGAGTACTAGGGTCACATTTAAAAGATAAGTATTCATATATACAATTTCTACTCTTGTACTCAGGAAAGAGATTACATCTATTATGCCTTCTTCAGCAAATGCAGCTTATGATAGTATATTCCTTTCTAATGAGAGTGAATAGAATTATTTTCTGGTAATCACTACATTGAGCAATATTATAAATTTTTTTCCTTGACTTATACATTTTAATGGTTTTAAGAAAAAATAGCTACATGAATGAAACAGACAGTTCCATAAGATGACCACTTTTCAGTATGAGTGTGGCAGATCAATGCTTGTTCAAGTATGAATGTGCATAAAACCACCTTGAGATCCTGTTAAGAGGCAAGTTCTGAGTCAGTGGGTCTGGGCTGGGGCATTAAGAAGAAGCTCCCAGCGGTTGCTGCCGCTGCTGGTACTTGGACCTCACTTTGCTTTGCAACTTTCTAGATAATGGGATCTATTGTAAAAGTTCTAAGTATTTGGCAGTCATAGTCTAGGCAGAGACTAGTCAGTCTAGTCTCTCACAGGAGAGACTAGATTTTACTGGGACCTTGAATAGATGAGAGTTGGATAAATTATAAAGGGACAAAATAACATAAAATCAGAAGCATACTTATGGATTTTGATAGTAAAGTGAAGAGAGAGTTATTATTGCAGTTGTGGACCTAAAAATAAATAAATAAAAGTTATCAAGAATAACGTTACATTTTAGAAAGCAATGAAAGTTATTGTTTGGGTGGGAATTAAACATGTCATGATTGCATTGAGATATTTAGATATATTATAGTAACATATTATTTGATTGTTTATACCATAATTTTAACATAAAAGGTATCAGCCAGGTGTGGTGGCTCAAGCCTGTAATCCCAGCACTTTGGGAGGCCAAGGTGGGCAGATTGCCTGAGGTCAGGAGTTTGAGACCAGCTTGGGCATGGTGGCACATGCCTGTAGTGCCAGCTACTTGGGAGGCTGAGGCAGAAGGATTGCTTGAACCCAGGAGGTGGAGGCTGCAGTGAGCTGAGATGGCACCACTGCACCACTCCAGCCTGGGCAACAGAGCAAGACTCTGTCTAAAAAAAACAAAAACAAAAACAAAAAACAAACAAACAAACATGAAAGGTATCATCTGATTCTTACAGTGAGGAAAACAAGGCTCACAAAAGTTTTAAGAGACTTACCTAAAACACAAAATGTTAAACCTGAGCCTGGAACACAAATCTTCTGACCCACAGTCTTAGTATTTTTTGCATTATCCCAAACTGCCTTTTTTGTTTTACATATTTTAACTTATTTTCTACATATTCTAGCTGGTTATACTTTATGATATACTGATAGTAATAACTTTAGAAAGTTGGTATCCCTAACAGCTTGTCCTCATTGCCCTCTGTTTTTTTGTTTACAACAGTTAACTTGCTCTCCTTTTGCAGTCTCATCTACTGGAACATTGCAAGGAAAGTGCATGGGAATGTAACTAGATTGGATACCTTATCCAAAGTCAATGGCTGAAAAGTTGGCTGTTTTACCATGGAATCAAATCATCAAGTTAGTCATAAGAATTATCTCAAGAAAGTCAAATTTTTAACTCATATTCACTTTTCAAACTTTGGGAATTCTCAGATTCTTCTAAATTTCCTTAAAATCAAGCAGTTCAGGTGAAACCAAGTCCATGTACTCAAGGAAACAGGTGAACATATAAACTATGTAACAGTTTACATGTAGGAATGCCCTTTGGCTCTTTCTATTGCTGTCAGTACATTATTTAACTGCTCCAGCAAGTTCTCCTCAAAAAAAAAAAAAAAAAAAAAAAAAAAAAAAAAAAAAAAAAAAAAAAAGAAAAGAAAGAAAGAAAAAGAAAAAAGAAAAAAAAAAGCTAACTACTGCCCTAGATCACAAAAACTCACAGAGTAATGGTTTCTGTTCATCAGTTCAATATTTTTTCTAAGTACAGCTCTGGACTGAAAAATACTAGAATACTACAAAAACTGTATATAAATTACAAAACACAGAGGATTAATTTAACAGCTTTTTCATCATACTAACCAACTAATCTTTAAAAATGTGTTTCATTTTTCTCAGTCATAAAACAGGAGTGATATAAGTATACAGACTAAAACAGTTATTTTGAAAGTATCTGAAACTATTTTGAATTAGTGTTTATTTTATTACATTAAAGACAATCTCAGAAAAATCCACGCAGGTGATTCATTCAACAAAACTAAATGTTTAAAATATAAGCAGTCTCATACGTTTACATATATAAATAAAAGTTTTACAAATAAATTATAAGTTGCCATTTAATCTTTATAACTTGCCATTTAATATTTGTTTTAGAAAGTTTTTCTTCACTTAGAGTATCAAATTATACACATAAACTTATGTCAGTATTATTTGGGATTTTAAATGTAATGTATTTTTTAAAATAATGATTATGGCTTAATTAAAATATATTGACTTGGTCATTTGACAATCATTAGAAATGACATCTGTTCCAATGACTAATGATTGTTTTATTTTAAGTTTCAAGCAAACGCTAAAGCAAGAAATTGGATTTTACATACCTCAACTTTCTAAAACTTTTGAATCAAGCACTAATTGTTTTTTTTTTTGTATAACTCTATAGGGTTCTTTTTGAAAACTATCCAATAAAAGTGTACATATTTATCATGTACAATATGATGTTTTGAAGCATATATACATTGTCAGTGGACTAAATCAAGCTAGTTAACATATATATTACCTTACATAGCATTTTTGTGGTAAGAACATTTAACATCTAGTCTCTTAACATTTTTTAAATATATGATATAATATTATTATCTGTAGTCAACATTCACAAAATAGATCTATTGACCTTATTCCTCTTACCTAACTGAAAGGTGGTAAGTGTGATCAAAGAATATTTGTTTTCCTTTGGAATATTTACTATATTTTAAAGTTTTAAATTATAAGAAAATAATATTAATCATTGACTATCAGATACAATCCTTTTAATTTTAAACAAATTTCAGGTGATTATAAGCCAAGTTTTAAGCTTGGTTACAAAAATTTCAAAAAAGATGTACTGTTCTATATGTCTTTTTCATTTGAGCCGTCTAAAGTTTGATCACGGGTGTTTTTCTTGTTTAATTTTAAATATGCAAAATGATTTTATAGTTGCTACCTTAGCCATAATAAAATAACCTTTATAACTTACCATTTAATTTGTATCCATGGATAGAAATGGCCCATCTATTACACAACTTAAGCACTCCGGATTTTGAGGTTTCCCCCTTAGATGTATTTTAGAAGAAATTTATATCATGTCTATACTATTTTGTTTATTTTATATTATTGATTTTAAAAGTCACTCTTTTTCTCTGCCAATGTTTTGACAATGCTTCTTATTTTGGATCTTTTTCATTAAAATCCTGCTAACACGTTGCTTGTGTTAGCTTGAATTTAAAATACCACAGTTTAACTCATACTCTCTGAAATAAGTTTAACCTACAGGGCAGATGTTGGTTCCCTTCTCCCACAGGAGAGTCATTCCACTATTGTCGGGCCACTAATTATTTCCAGAAAGAACATGTCTGCCACCTTTAGTGCCGTGGTGACCAACAGCATCATATACCATCAATACCAATGAGCAACGCCCTTTTCTAAGGGAGGTGTGATGACTTCAAATTATTAAGATACTAGAGAGTTACATTCTAATGAGATAAGAATAACTGAAAATAGGATTTATTCAAGGACTTCTTTTCTAGCACTTTTAATCTATGTTGCCTAGCAGTCCAGTCCTATGTAGGTAAGTATATTTTGATGAATGTTTTTCATATAAACCCAGAGTTGAAAAATCATATTCTCACAAGAACCAGGCAGGTAATGAAAACAGTAAGCTGTTTAAAGTTTGGCCAAGGTACCAGTCTTTGAAAACACTTTTTCAGGTCAAACAACACCCCTTGCCAATGATTTTCAACCTCAGAAAACTGTAATAGGAGAGATTCCCTTAAAAGTAGGGGTGTTTTTTTCTTCCTTGTGCAAGTTTAAGACAAATATTAATTCATTCAGACTTATTCATACAAAACAGACTTGTCCATAACGTGATCATAGAAAAGTTTATTATTTTTAAAAGAAAAGAAAACAATGAAGAGGTTATAGGGAACAGAATATGATATGGAATGGAAAGTAAGAATTTACAAACAGAGATGGAACTGGCTCTAGCACATAAAGGCAAGGATTTCAAATTCACTAACAACAGAAAACAGATCCTTCTCTGTGACAATTAGCTAACAGTAGCCTTTACTTTTTATGTGATAAATATCAACCTAATATTAAATGAATATTTATGGAGGAACTATTTTAAAAAAATATTTGGTTAATAACAAACAGGAAAGATATCTTAGTATAAAACTTGGACAGCATTCCAGTAGTCCCCCTCCCCAAATACTTCGAAATCCTAATAATTTTCTAACAGAGTTTCATCCATGTTTCACTTAGATTTTTGGAAATTTAGAGTTTTTTGACAGAACTGAAAACCCCAGCTATTCAGTAACCAGATAACTAAGAAAAATGAAACCATATACAATGCTGAAATGGTTACTCTTCCATCTTGTCATTCAGTTTTCCACTGCAAAAGTAAGGACAATGCCCTTTTATGCTGTGAGAAGAGCTGAAAACACAGACGTGGATTTAAGGTGCCTGCCTGCAAGACAATTTGGGCTCCATTGCTTTGATCTCTTCAGATCCTATGCTGAATGGTACTCAGTTCCAGTCTGTGTGTCAGATTCTAGGCACATTTTCACCAAAACGTGCATGGGGTCAAGCTTCCAGTGATCCCTTCTTATATTGTATTTTCTTCTGGGTCCATATGCCCTTGTCACACCACTTCAGAATTGTTTTGACAAAATTTCTGTGGAAGCAGGTGCTGGTTGAATAGAATTAGCATTGCTAATGAAAGGCTAAGCTTCATTCAACTCCTTTCAGGTGCCACACAGTAAGTAGATTTTGAGGTATGTGAGCTCAAGACAGTAGGTAAGTAAACCCTCTCTTTCACTTTCCCCAGAGGGATGTCTCAGGCAGTGTTGAAATTCAAACTGATAACTTGCTCTGTTATTTTGCATTAATCTGGTGATAATCCAACAGTTTTAAAAACATTGTGTAAAAATGTTTAAATAATTATTTGTAGTTGCATTTGCATGAACAACATATTTATTATGATTGATTCGTTGCTGTTAACCTTTAATGTGAGTTACAGTTCTACACATAGGGGGAATAGAATGGCCCACATGGCATTCAGGTTTATTTACCTTCTGAACACTGAGGAATGTCACAGACTTCGTAGCGTACCTCTGGATTGCTTGTGAAACACCAGGGTCCCCCTTCTTCCCCTCGAGGATTTCGACAGTAGTTTTCCTGTAGGTCTTTACCCCGATAGCTCGAAGGCAAAAAGCTAGTTTTAAAATGATAATCATTACAGTATAAGAGCATGCAACATTTTTTGGCCTATTAATTTTGCTAATTAGTGGGTATGTTTTTGCTGAAAGTAGAAAAATCCTTTATCTTATATTCCTTCATATATTTTAATTTAAATTCTGTCATTTCCATCTATCCTTAAAACCTTTGAATTTTATTAACATTCATTTAGCTGAATTTTCATATTCACCATCAAGTTAGAACGATTAGCCTCTTAATTTGCTAAGAGTCAAACATTCTAGAACTTAATCGATGTTGTTTGAAACATAATTTCAAAACTCCATTAAAAGATAGCAGGTGATTGAGCAAGGCCACTTAGGAGAGAACTGAGAAAATGCTGCCACTGATTTTGAAATCTTAACTATTTCTTGCATTACTTGCGATCATTACTTGTTTATTGTTTTTCTTATAAATAGCCCCCTTTTTTCTGCACAATTGAGAAACAGATTCATGAAGTAACATGAATAAAGAGCCCAGAATCCAATTAAATCTGGGCTGAAACTTCAGCTCACTTTCTTACTGTGAGACCCCAGCAAGTAATTTAGCTTCTCTCAGCCTATTAGCTTACCTGTGCACTGAGTATAACCATAACCTTTAACATCTTACACCTTATATGGTTATTTTGAGAAGTTCCAATGGATGATAGAGTAATTGGCATCTAGCAAATGCTACCTCTCATTAAGCACACTCTACTTTATCTACCCTGTCCTAATAAAGAATTGCTTATTCTCTTCAATAATTTTGATCATTTTGACTGACTGGAGCTTAGTGATCCCAATTTTGGTTTATAATAGTAAGCCATTGGGTGCAGTAACTGCAACACATTATCTTCACTTAAAATTTCTAGTGCCCTACTCTTAGTTTTATTACCAGCATAAAGTATTTTAACACATCAGAAAAGGCCAAGTCTTTTTTATACTTTTGTACTGCTTGTGATATTGGACTCAACAATTAGATATTGCATTTGTCTGCCAGACTTCACACAAAAGATCATAATAGAGAATATACATCGGCAGGTAATACCAGTAAACATTTCTTTGAAATTCCAGTAACATTTTTAATATTCAGTTTGGGTTTTGTTAACAGGCTTTATTTCTAGTTTTACTGAGACTTTGAGTTCTAAATGGCCCTAAAAGTAGAGTGAATTTCAAGGATTTTGGTCTCTTAGTAAATACCATTCAAATGCGTTTCCTACCCAATGAAACTTCTAATAAACCATCATTTTTCATGTTGTGATACAAAACAAATACAGGTATGCATCATGTACCAAGCAATATTTTGCAATGAAATTCTTTCATTTTGGCATGAGTGCATTCTAGAGTTAAGTCTTCAACAAATATAAATTATTGGACAAAACAAATAGTGTAAGACACTTATTACTAACTAAACATTTTCAGGGAATCAATTAAACATTATCCACATTATGCAACTTCAATGCATCTAAACAGTTAATATCCTTGCTTCACCAGCATTCTTCATATGGGGAAATAGAAATAAGACACGTTGTCAGACCGTATGACTGACAAAAATTATAATGCACTAAAATTCAGCATAATTTCACAATTCCTAACAGTAAACTTTTTTAAAAAGTCATTTTTCTTACTTTTAGCTCTATCATTCCAGAATATTTTAATGCATCTTTTGTTTGGGCTATGGCTTACTCATTTTTCTGACAGAATCAAATGTGACTTTTGCTTTATATGTTTTCAAGAAGTCATGCACTAATCAAATTTATTTAAGCAAAGTATACTATAGCTCTCTTTCATGGAAAAGTTGATACAGTACAGTGTTGAGAAGTTACTTGTTAATCATAAAACTCATACAGTTGCCCCATATCTATCACCTAAATAGTTATACGACCTTAGTCCTTAGACAGTTTATTTACTCCCTGGGTTCTAATTTCTTCACTTAGATGAGTAATACAAACTATAACTTCCCTTTTTCTATATCATTTTATATATTAAGATTATTTAAGAAGCCTAGTAGTTATAGCAAATGTTCAATACACAAATACTCAATATTTATAGTTTGAGAGAGGATTTTAGTCCCCTCTACACATGCACACTGAAATACACAAAGTGATACACCCGTATACCTTTCCAGTGGATTTGAAAAGCCAAAAAAAGCTGTGAAGAAGTAGTGAATTAATCAGTCAACAATTTATTAGGAAAAATACAAGTAGAAAGGAAGAGAGAATAATGTAGAAATCAAAAGTAGATATGGCCAACAGATGAATAAAGTTCCCCCATTGGAGTTAATAAAATCAAAATGAAGAGAAAAGATGGGCCCCTTTCCACAATTCTGAATCAATCCATATCAAATTACTCTCTAAGACATGAAGGTTAAAGAGCAGTCTGGGTCATCTCTTCATTCTATAGTGTATTTTACCTTTTACCTAAATTAACTTTTTTTTTGTTAGTGTCCCAGTGTGTTTCGCCTGATTTTCTTTAGCACCCCATATTTGACCAAGGGATGAAGCCTCGCCGTGCTATTTCACTTATGTGTGTTCATTCAGCAAGTGTTTATGAGAACTCATTACACACAAAGCATGTGCCAGTCAGCAGGTTCTGTAATAAGCATTTATTCACATATACACTATTTTTGGTTCTCTGTCCTTGCTGTTGGCAAGGCTTTAAGAGAGATAAGTGAGGAAATGTTTAAAATTGGGTTATATCCAAATATACTTTGAAATATAAACTAGGTCTTCTAGGTGCTAGACTCCCTTTGTTTTCTTTTAATATTCACTGTGCTCCTTGGAAACTTGATCTATTCCATCATCTGATTCATTAATGAATGCTGGGTGGCCAATGAAGGATACAGATGTAGATATCAGGTCACCTGATTTTCTAGTTAAGCTTCTACACTAATTTCATCATCTATCATCATCTTTCCATTAAGCCACTTGTGAAATATTTCAATTTAGGGGTCAACAATAAATCATTCCTCCAGACAGGAACATATTTTCTTTTTCTATTTTCTGTAAAATTAATCTTTAGTCAACACTTAAAAGTGTTAAAACATCATGCAGCTATTCCAATAAGCTGCTAATTGATGAAAATTATGTGTTTCCCTCATTGAATGCAAAAAAGGATTTTATTAATATATTGGATCCTCTCAATTGTAAACATCTATATCACAAGGAAGTGTTCATTGGTAAAATAGCTGATTGGACTGGGAAGCCAGTTCCCAGGGAGATCTATTTCATATTTACTCCTCCAGCGGAGAATCGCAACCATAGAAAACTCAGGGTGAAATAAGACCTCTACTAGGTCAGTCCAGTGCATTCTCCTGGACTAGGGTAAGATTGATTTCAAATGTTATTCCTTTGTTCATGAAAAACTTAGATCCACCTACTTAAATAAAATGTTTTCTTCACTATGCAGGGAGTAACACCATGCAAACTCTCAAGAAAGGACAAAACCAATCATAATTTTTGTTTTTGTAATGTAAGGAAAACACTACGTTTTAGAGGTATTTCGACATAATTGTTAAGTAACTAATTTTGAAAGTTGTTGTTTTCTGTTATTGAAATGTAGTAGAGCTGATCAGCTTGGACACTTACTAGCTAGTGTTAATTAGGCCAAGATCATATGTTTAATCCCAGTGTGGAGCAACAAACTCTTTTTCTTTCTGTGTTGGTCAATTAACTCATCTCTGTTTCCTAATTAGAATCATCTTGCAGAATTATGTCCCCAAAATGGAATAGAATAAAAAGTGGATTCAACAAGGCAGTCATCACCACCACTGCAAAAACAAATCACAGCATGGATCCTACTGATAGGCCAAATGTTTCATGCCCTGAAGTTGTTAAAAGCATAGGTTACAGAGTGATGGTGACTGGGCTTATATTCTGGCCCTGTGACTTTCTAGTTGTGCATGACACTGAAAACTTACTAAGTGTTTTTACGCTTCAGTTTTGTCATGTAGCTAAAATAGAACCAATAAAACTACCCACTGTGTGGTTCTTATGACAAGTAAATAAGATTAACGAGGTACGTTGCTCAGCACGGTACACGGTAAAGTAAACCCTCCAAAGCATTACTAACAAGGGGAGAGTTGTTTTAAACTATTTTGGTTTCTGATAAAATTGTATGTGAAATAAGCCTTGACTAATACTCCAGTCAGTATTAGATATCTATGTTTTTCTTCAGTGATGATTAAAACTCTCAGTCTGACGAGCCTAAGTATATTGTGTTTACTCATCTCTAAATAGTATCCATCTGTTGTAATGAACACATTTATCCAATCTGGTCTTTAGGCAATAGGTGAGATGGAAAAGCTGGTCAATCTGAAGCTTGAACTTCTAGCAGTGGTTCTCAAATTTGGCTGCACTTTGGAATCATGGTGGGAGCTTAAAAAATACTGGTGCCTTATTCTTCCCAGATATTCTGATTTAATTGTTCTGTGTTGTCATCTTCTAAGTAAGATTCGTCGAGGGCTTGCAGCAGGTGATTTTAACGTGCAACCAATGTTGGGATCCACCAAGGTTAAAGAACCCTCAGCTTTCAGTAAGGTAAGAATCTCATCTACCTTTCACTTTTCACAGTCAGCCTCTACCCCTGCACAGTGCCATACTTTTTCAAAGACAGAAAGAGGAAGAAGAATCCTTTTAAATGAGGTTTACATTATTATTTCACAAATACTGAGATCTACAAATTGAGGCATTAAGGTAAGATATTGTTTTGGCTACATTTTATTAACATATTAATTAATCATTCGCTAAATATCAGTCATGAATTCATATAAACCTTGCTGTAATACAAATCAGGAAGTTGGCTAAGTTATTCTAGGATTGTAGAATTATTCTGAAGGACTAATATGAGACTGTTAACATATATAAAAGACAGAGGCTTCATCCTCTTTTCTTCATACTGTTCTTACCTGTGTTCGTGTGGTATCATGGAACTCCAGGGCTGACATTTGATGCCACTCTTAGTGATAGATACTGTTCCCTTGTAGCTGCGTCCTTTACCAATGATGCAGTTTCTAATGTAGTCTATTGAAGAAAGCAGATAAAATTATTGCAACTATGCAAAACATATGCTGTATTTAAGAAAAAAAAAATCCATTCAAACCTGTAAGTAATTAACTCTTGTAAACTATTTCAAATAACATTGAAATTTCTTGCCTAAAGCTTCTACTAGTATTTTCAAAATAACACATTTTGAATAATCCAAAACAAACAGATGATTGAGAAGTTTTTATTTTGTGTATATATGCATAGATAACTCCAGAGAGCAGTCTCTGTACTTAACATAGTCTGTATACTCAACTAGCCAAGCAATTCTGATTTGCTCACATATATAGACCATTTTAAGAAAATATTAACAACAAAAATTAAATGATTTTTAAAGCCTTTATTGAATTCAAAAAGTTACCTAAGATAATTAATTTGTCCTTCTTAGTAAAATTGTGTCGATTTTTGTTTACGTATGTATATGCATGAGGTAGCTTGCTTATTTTTTTCCATATTTTTGCAAACATTTCCACTGCTAACTGATATGACAACCAAATTGTAATAACCTATATATTCCTACCAAATAATAGTACATGCAGTTGTTAGCAAGCTAGAAGACAGTTTGAAGTAAGAACGGTCTTGTACTAGATCATGAATTATGTTTAGGATTTGTAGTATTATATACATAAAGATTAACTTCTACCATGAATTTATTTTTAATTTTATTTAAACATTTACCCTATTATCTTGAAAACATCTACATATTCTACCATGTTATGTATCCAAATTTAATAGGACACAGTTAACATTCTTTCATTTCATTTACTTGATTCTGCTTTTGAACAAAGTAAATACCTAGTGAATACAATATCAGACCACCAGAATAGGCAATCAACAAATAATATGGTCTCAATTCCTCCTTTAAATATTTTTCAAGTATATGTTGAAACATAGTCCCAACTCATTTATCCAAAATCTCCATATTTTGTTATTATCAGTAATCATCACTATAATTTAGTTATCCAACATTGTTAAATGCAAAATACTGTAGCAAACTCAAAATTTGCTGTAATATAAAGTGTTTTAAACTAATGAATTAAAGTAGCACTTTCTAAAATGAACATGGAGAATGCCAGTTCTAGGAGATGCTCCTCACCCCCGCTCCAAAAAAAAAAAAAAAAAAAAAAAAAAAGGAGGAAGGAATCTAGATTATGAAAAGTTTTTGAAAATGTTTTCCTTAAAGTACCATACTAAAAATAGTCAAGATACTAGTTTCAACTGTCTTAATGGATGAATTGACTACATAAGATATCTCATATATACTAGAGAAATCAGTGAGAAAGACCACTCTGGCAGGAAATTACAACATGTATTTCATTATACTTTATTATGCACCATTTAGGGAGAAGTCAGTTACCTTTGTTTTCATAGAGGTCAAATTCATGGCCAAATTCTTTCTTCACTCCACTTGACATGCTATTGAAGGGGAACCAGAGGCATTGTTTTCTCGCTTTATCAAAAACAAAGGCCCTGAAAAAAATATCAGTGTGAAAAGAAGAAATACTACTGTTTATACAGTACTTAAAGAAAGGGCATATGGTTCATCAAGGAGGACAATATAGAAATGAACGCATAATTACATATACATAATAAAAATATGAGTAAAATGTGAACCTACCATTTTGATAGCCAGGCAAGAAAGAACAAAATTAAGTTTTTGTAGTAGTAGATTTAAATATCAGATTGAATACTCTTTGGAATATTCTCATATTATTCCAAAAGACTTGTAGAAAAATAACAGTTTTAACATGCAAAATCAATATGTAACACAACTATTTGAACTATTTCTGAAGGCTTTATTTTTCTGTAACTTCACAGAAAGTTGGATGATTTTTATCCGCAGTTGTATAAAATGGTATTATATTTGAGATATTTAAGCTATCTCAATTATATCTGAGATATCAGGAGTAATTTACAAAGTGTATAACTGTAAAAAATATATGCTAAAATGACATTTTCTAAGGTGCATTAGATATATCAATGCCCTAGGAGATTCTCCTAAAAAGCGGGATCTGAAACCAGTGTTTGGAAATTTTTGCATATAATGTAACTTTTTGGTGAATTACAAAACATTGCAGTTTATTAAAAGCTATGAAAATGTTGAGGATAACTATTTAAGCTAATATTTCCTAAATAGGTTTGCTTATATAAGTTTTTCTTTTTCTTTCTTTTGTGTGTGTGTGTGTGTGTGTGTGTGTGTGTGTGTGTGACAGAGTCTCGCACTGTCGCCGAGGCTGGAGTGCAGTGGCGTGATCTCCGCCCACTGCGAGCTCCGCCTCCTGGGTTCATGCCGTTCTCCTGTCTGGGTCTCCTGAGTAGCTGGGACTACAGGCACCCACCACCGCGCCGGGCTAATTTTTAGTTTTTGTATTTTTAGTAGAGATAGGGTTTCACCGTGTTAGCCAGGATGGTCTCGATCTCCTGACCTCGTGATACGCCCGTCTCGGCCTCCCAAAGTGCTAAGCATTTTTAATTTTAATTTAAAGAAAACTAGTAATATTAGAGGATATCTTTTTGATATAACATCTCAAAGAAAGTTACGAAAACTTGCCACCCCTACTATTCCTATAGCTAAGTATTTTTTTTTTTTGTCATTGTTCACTAAAATAATCTATGTATATAACAAAATGATAAATACCCAAAAAAGTGATAAATTTGTTTTTAAGTAATTCTATCTGTAAAGTGGGTAACAAGATTTCCAGTTTGCTGATCTCATTCACTCTTTTCTCTCGTTCCAATGCAATGACAAATTCTTTAAGAAATGTGTTTTTTATATTGTTTTACACCTCCATATAAAGTGGGTGGAAGCCATCAAATTCCATGAGTTGCATCTTCTTTTAGGTTTGACTTTTGGAGTCTTTATCTTAACATCGTTCTAGTTGTAATCTTTTCAACAGCTTCTTTTGTCTATTTCCTGGTTGTTTATGGCAGGAAGGCAATTCCAGTAGCAGTTGCCAGCCATGGCTGAAAGAGGAAAGCTTCTTATCTTATTCTTTTAAGTGAATTCATGAATGAGCTATTTCCTGAAGAGCTTTGAATCAGACATTCTTGGTCATCTTTCCTACCCAGCAAAGAAGAATTTGAATCTCTAGAAAACTAATATTGTTGATATCTTCTCAAGAACAAACAGTATTTAAGAATGTTCCACCTCACACCCATTCACTTCACAGATGGTTTTGCACACTTCTTTGGTATTTTATAAGTGGTTTAGGGTATTTTTCATTGTTTTAAAATAATTCTGTTTTATATAACATGTCTACAAATAAGATCCTTTGGTTCATTAAGACCCTAAGTTCATAGTATCATAGTATGTTAATTCAATTCTGTATAGCTAACATATTTAATAATTCCAAATACATAAGAGTGTGTGTGTGTGTGTGTGTGTGTGTGTGTGTGTGTGTGTGTGTGTGTATGAACAAGGAGGATTTTACCATTTCTGGGCCAATAAATCTTGGCTCTAATACATAATATTACCTGTGGTTTTCTGCACAGGTTGCCATAAATTTGGAGACCAAATATAACAACCAAAATATGGTAGGAAAGTATGAAATTTCATATATATGGAATATGTGAGCACTTACTAATTTATTAATGTCTTCTCTAGTAAAATCATTTTAGTTCCTACTAAATAAAATAAGAGGAAAGTTTTTCTTTCCTAAGTATAAGGTTGACTAATGTGAAAATTGAATGGTAGCAATACTTTCCTTACTTGTAGGTCCAAGAGAGTTTATTTTCAAAGTTAAAAATCAGCAATGAGGTGTCCTCTCCTTCCCTTCACCCTGCTCTTCCAACCCGGAGAGGGGAAAATACAACTGTATCCTCCTCAACTGCTGGAGCATCTCCATGAATCTACACAGCTGAGATGTTGATTGAGAGTAGTTGTCTCTATTTTTAACAATAGCAAGGCTTTTATAGGAAACTCAGGGAATGAAACAGAATTATCATAGGAATATACTTGCAAAGTCAATTCCCACTCCCCTTGCCAGGAACTATCTCCCTGAAATTGGCAGTTTCACTCTAGATATTGAAAGCAGATAGTGTTTCCTCAACCTAAACCTGGTAAAGATCTTTTCTGACCATGCTGTTTCCTCTCAGGCCCATAACATTTATTTCTCTGAAAAAGGCAAGATGAAATTAGGACCGCTTGCCATGACCTTACTAAACCCTGTGGTCACATTACGGGTCACTACCTAAATGTAATTGAGTAGAATTTAATATGTAGAGGATTTTATGCATGACCCTATTTAAAAAAAAAAAAAGATAAAATAGGGAGTGAAAGACTAGGAAATAAGTGAGGGAAGATAATGAAGAACTAAAAAAATGTGTCTTCTTCTGACAGTTTAGGAGACTATTAGAATGAAATTGTCACCCTCTTAGTGCAAAACAAAAAGTTTTATGCTCTGGGATCACTGGCAAAGTAGTAAGGCATCAGTTCCCAACCTTTTTGGCACCAGGGACTGGTTTATTTTTCCAAGGGGGTGGAGTGGGGTGGGGGGGCCAGGGAGCGGGGGATGGTTTTGGGATGAAACTGTTCCACTTCAGATCATCAGGCATTAGATTCTCATAAGGAGCACACGCGCCAGATCCCACACATGTGCAGTTAACAATAGGGTTCAGCTCCTATGAGAATCTAATGCCACAGATACAACAGGAGGTGGAGCTCAGGCAGTAATGCTCACTGGCCTGCAGCTCACTCCCGCTGTGAGGCCTGGTTCTTAACAGGCCACAGACTAGTGGCAGGGGTCGGGGGTTAAGGACCCCTGTAGTAAGGAATTCTTCCCTATGAGGTCACACAGGGACTGTCAAAAGACATAAAACTCTCCATTTAAGTCCCCTCATGCCTCTTTAAACTGCCCCATCAATTTTCACCTGAAACTTTACCATTGCTATCCTCTTCTTTTAAACAGTCTCTGCTGACACCAGTCTCTCTAATTTTTAAACTAATTCTCTCAACACCTTTTATTTAAATCCCTAAAAGCAATGATATAATAAAGTTGAAGTAAATTTTGGCTGCTGCCCAATTTCTGTTCTAAAAATTCCTCCGTTCCTCTTGCAAGGAAAAAAAAAAGGTTACCCTGAATAGATATTTTAAAATATTAGGGAGATGGAGATCAGAGCCAATTGAATTTCATTTTAGTTACTCAAATTCAATTGCTCATCAGATGAGAAAAGAAATTCCATAAGCAAAGCCACTGTGGATTTTAGAAGGTAGCAGTTTTTGCACTCTCCCTTACTCAAGCTATGTTTCGATAAACTGAGAGCTAAGTCTTCCTTTGTAGTGAGTTAAATCTAGAATCAAAGTTACTTATGATCAAATCACAATGACTACAACACAAAAGAGACACATTATTATAATACATGCATGCTATATTTGGAAAATTATTCTAAGAACAAAAATGAAGTAACTTACTTGCAAGTGAATGGAAGTCCATTATTCCTAGTACATCTATTAGCACATTGGTCTGCAGTATTCACTTTTTTGGTTTTTATCTTCAGTGCTGGATCTATTTTGATTAGGGTAGTCTTTGCTGATTTTTTGAATTCATGAATTGTATTTCTTCTTTTCTTATGTCCCTCTATTAAATACAAAATGTTTGAAAAAAATAAACATTGGAGAAATGTTTTTAAGGTTCATATATTAAAAAATCCCAAGAATCATCTACAAGACAGTGATTTTACCTAACAATATACTAGATTTCCAGGGGTTAGGAGCAGAGTGAGGTAGGGAATAATTAAGAGAAAGAGAGGAATATTGTAAACACGTAAAAACAAATAACTTGTCATGTAGAGTCACTCATTTACATTCTTTCAAATTAGGGAACTTTTAAAAATCAGGACAGAGTTCACACTAAAGAAATAAATAACATGATATTTTCCAAACATCATGAAAGCAAATATCAGTGCTAGAAGCATATCATATCATGCTTTATAATTAAACTTTTCATTTCCTTCTACAGTTGGTCCTCATGTACATTATAGTATTTAATGAGATAAGCCAACACAAAGACAGGTGAGAAATTTCTCACTAAAAACTGTGCAGTGGACAAATTCTCCTGACCTACTCTTTAAAGTCTTTCATATTATTCATATTTTAGCCCCTCTCTCCTCATTTAATGCATAAATGTTTTCTGTGCTTTTGGACACTATTTCTTGGTATCACTGAACTATTTGTCTTGAGATCAAGCCAAATGCTGTAAATCAAATGTATGTAAAACTTCATCCTTTAATGTAGCAATATCATTTTTCTTCATGAAAATACAAGGCGCCTAGATAGCATGAAGCCTCCTACTGAAAACCTGAAAAACAGAACTAAAACATTCTAAAAGACTTAATCTTATGGATAACTTTAGTGTATCAAAAACTTGTTCTCTGTATTCTCCATTTGCCCAAAAGAGCTCCAATCTGTTAGTGATCAGCATCTTCACAATGCAGATCAAAATGTTGAATAGAATGCAACTATTGTGTAATAAGGACAGATGTGCTTGTGCTCCTCTGCCTGTCAATTCTTTTCGAACATGCTTATACTAAAGGCGGTAAGGATACATTCATTTTTCAGTCAAAGAAACCAAGACATAGAAAAAAAATTAATTGACCACTTAGAATATCTCAGATTGGAAACCCAGCAGGCTGGCTTAAAGACCACCACTCTGAACCACTGACCATGCCATCTGTATCTAAGAATTGCTAAGATCGTAATGGAAATATGGCATGTAGCATTTTCCTGAAGATTTGGTTTAGAGCTAGCAGTAGAGAAGAAATGTGGATAGTAGAGCAGGAAATACATTCCTGATCTGTATCTGTGTTGAAATGTGTCAAAAAAGGAGAGTAAAAATTTGTGTGCACGTAATTTGGAAATACACCTAGCAGAGTGAGGTACCAAAAATGCCATCATACTCTAAGTTTGTCAGCAACCACTGGCTCCAGTTGGTTTATGAGATGAGCAGATGCTACTAATTAGTGTCCATCCTAATTTGAAGGCTGCAATAAATTAGAGAAAACATGAGGTCCTCTAAATTTCTGAATCTCTGTAAAACTCCAAAGCAGAGTCTCCAAAAGATAATATTAATTCTGCAATGATGCTTTCATTTTTAATTTTTATTTGCCTTACAGGATAGGATGGCTATGGTACAACAGATACAGTTTATAAGACATTTTAACATGAAAATGAAATTAACCAAAAATTCTGTCAACATGTTATTTATTGAGCATGGACCAAATGCCTTGTATAACACTGGCAATCTTATTGACTTGCCAAATGATTTTAATTACCTAAAATGTTAACACCCCAATTTCTCAATCTAAAATATAAAAGTTATGTTAACTTGATAACCTTAAGTAAATGTTTGAAAATCAATTTGGATTTTTTAAATGTTATAGATATGCAAAGTTTTAGTTTTGTTTTTGAAATTTTATCCTTTAATCTCTGGCATGAAGAAGGAACTGTTATTCTTCCAAGCAAAGAAGGCATAAATCATTTCAAATTTTGGTTTCTGTCACAGAACCATGTTAATAGGAGATAAGTTTTTCCATTAAGAGTTTCTCTTTCCTTTGACCTTATTACCCTATTTCTAAGGTGCTTTGAAATGCTTCATAGCATAATAGTTATATTATTTCCTGTATAAATTTGAATGTTTCTTAGAAATAAATGATAGTTAATGGATGAAAAAAAATCTATGAAACAACTGTTCACCAAAATAGAAGAGTTTTGTACACATATTTCTCAAATATGTGTATAATTATATTAACTAAAAATATAAAATTGAAGTTGGCCTGATGTATTTAGTATACACGTCTAAGTGTGAGGGAAAAGCATAAAAATCAAAAAGTCTAAGACAAACATTAAATTGTAATATATTTTAATGTATCAAATGAAACAAAATCTCTGGTCAATGTTCTGGTTTCTTTTCCCAATGCCACGCAAAATGAAGGCAAGCCATGAAGAAGATTCTGGAGAGCGGAGGTCTCCATGGAATTGTTGATTGTATTTAATTCTGAATCTCCTCAGTTGTCCTACTGAAATGTGTTTATGTTTTGTTGTACCTCATAAAAACAGTCTACCCTTGCTTGCTGACAAATTTTCCAATCACTACCTTTCATCTAAAGATCAAAAAGCATTTTGAAAAACAAATAAATCTATTATTTCCCTTTACTAGATAATAAATAGAAGTGAAAAACTTGTCTGGGGCTACAAAGCTATCAGGGGCAATCAGAACCAGACACCAGAATTCTTTTCTCACTATTTTGTTCTCATGACATAGAAACTTTCCCTTTTAATTAAGTCATTTATACTAAGCCAGTAATTAATTACTAAAAAATATGAAGTTGGAGCTAATTGTACATCATGTAATCCACACATCTATAAAATTAATTCCTTATTCAATAAAAGAAAAATTCAAAACAGAAGTCATTCAAAAACAGCATCTGAAAATAAAATTCCTTTGCTGAAAATAGTTTCAACTTTCTCTTCCATATGTATTAACAACTGATGCTTGTTTTACTGAAAACAGTTAAAAGCCAAGCTTAATTTGGGAAGAAACTCAAAAATATCTTTGGATCAGATTTGTCCCTACTATTTTTTGTGCGTGACTGTTAGCTGAAGTGTATAAACAAAATATTGAAATGAAATCAAAGGGTGAGAGATCACTACAAATTTGTCATGCTTTCCTGTGCTTTAAATTACAACTCCTTTTTCCTCTTCTCCCAGTATGGTAAAACATTCTGGAAGCTATATTTCCTGAAGAACCTAAAGTCCCTGTCTTAGAGCTGAAATCATTAGGATCCTAGTGAAAACCTACACACAGAAAGTAGGGTCAAATGTATCAAGGTGCTTGAAGAAAGACACATTTCTCCCTCTAGTCCCAGCACCTCACACTCATTTCTCTCAGTACCTCATATATTTTCTTCTCTGTGTGGACTAACCATTTACTTCAAAGGAAAATCATGCAAGGAAAGGATTTGCAGGGTGTGGAAAGAAGCAGGAATCTGGCTCCACATATTCTGAGAAACCTATCCACATGATTAGTGATTAACAGTTTGAAGTGGCAAGATGTTAAGATGAAAGTACACAAATAATTAATGGAAGGGAATGGTTGGGACTGGAGATTGTAAACTCTCCAAAGCCAAGAATTTCAAATAGAAATCTAAATTTTCGTTATTATCTAAGACATGGATTTTTGCAAATTGGCAGTCATCTCCCCTTATTTAGAGAAGGCAACAATATCACAAATAAAGATACCAAGAAGACAGAGACTGTGTCAGATGTAAATCAAATGCTGGTATTTGAGAAGCTGCACCATCATCTCTTCCAAGGGGATTTACAAAATGAAGTGATGTCCAGTGTGATTTGAGGGGCCTCCCTAGGTATTTTCTTCCTTCTCCTTCTTTCCAGTTCTTATTTAAGGCTTCATTCTTCTAGAAGCCTAATCCTGGCCTCCACCTTCACAGTCTGTTTGTGCCTACAACTTTCCTTCCACACAGGAACTGAAGCAACCACACTGAAGAACAACTTCAATCAAGTATCTTTTCAACAAAAAACTTTCAGCTGCTCCCATGATGTTCATTTTAAAGACCACATGGTTGAGCATGACATTCAGTCCTATCCATTCTACCTCATCTTACTTTTCCACTCACAGACAATATTCCGCATCACATGCCCAGTACTTCTGTCTCAAATGCTTACCTTCAGTTGCTGTGTGGGGTCCTTCCTGGGACATTCCTTATACTTATGAACCTCTGTACTTTGGCCCACTTGTGTTCCTGCGCTAAGGTACTGACTATTCTACCATCTATCTTTTCATATGGACTTTAGTACCATATGACCCCTTAACCTGGTTTGATTCTCTATGCTAGAAATGAACTCTCAATCATAGTACAAAGTATTTCTAACCGGGTTTTTTTTTTTTTTAATATATCACTTAGTTAAATGATTTTTTAAAATTAAGTTTCAGTTGATTTCGCTGCTGCTGGCTTCAATATAAATGAAAAAAGAAAAAAAAAAAAACCACGACATAGTTCATTCACATAGATTTGGGTAGGAACCTCAGCTCTGTCCCTTAACTCACAAAGAAATAAGATAACTGAGGTCTTTGAACCTCAGTTTCCTTAGGCAAAATGAGTCCAATAGTGCCAATCTTATTAGAATTAAGTAAGATATACTTTACTACTTGGTTCATATCGGTTGCTCAACAAATTTAAGTTCCTTTCTCATTTGTTCATCTTTACATCCCCCACATACTCTTGAACATTAGGTGTTCATTTAATGCTTATTTTATTACAGAGGATTGGATATTTGTTTCCCATGTAGCTGGGAGTGAATAGAGGGTAATTCTAAATAGGCTAACTCCATCCAAAGATGGCTTGGGCCCTTTATATTGAATATTTCTTAAGAAGCTTTTAAAAAAAGTATCTCTATAATGTATCCTGTTGATAACTGGTTGTCAACTTACAGTATATACTTCTTTCCTAACAATGTGTTATTTTATAATATGTACAAATATAAATTCATAGAATAAATAATTACAATCAAAGCTAGTAACAACAACAAAAGAAACCTCTAAATAGTCAATACTAAATGACATTTAAAAAAGAACAAACTTTTATGTGTTTAAGAGGCTACCCATGTTTTTTATTTTAAAGGTTATTTAAAAAACTATCAAAATAAACTGGCCACCTAAACAAAGGCGGACCCTCCTTTGATGACAGTTTTAGAATTATCCACTTCAGGAATTATTCACAGCATATTTGTAATTCCCAACTGGACTCTCCTTGCCTGCCAGCACTCTTGGGCTGCATTCTGCCTGTACTCAGGAAACACAGTCATTTCTACATTAGGCAAGTGAAATATAATTATAAATGTATGTCTCCTGCCAAAAGTTCATAATGCATGCCAAAAACAAATAGAAACTGCCTATGGTTGATCTACTGTTTGGGTTTTCCACACTGTGTTCCCCTTACATTCGCACAGATGAATTCAGGTAACCAGATTCTACTTCAGAACAGTGACATTTTAATCTTTAAAAATGAAAACCCTCAAAATATTAGCCATTATTTCAATTTAAGCGCAAAATCCCCTAAACCAGCAGTTGTCTGTGAAACTTTTTTTTTTTTTCTTCTTCATCTTGAGATGGATTCTCTCTGTCGCCCAGGCTGGAGTGCATGGCACAATCTTGGCTCACTGCAACCTCCACCTCCCAGGTTCAAGCAATTCTCCTGCCTCAGTCTCCTGAGTAGCTGGGATTACAGGTGCCCGCTACCACGCCTGGCTAATTTTTTGTATTTTTAGTAGAGACAGGGTTTCACCGTGTTAGCCAGGATGGTCTTGATCTCCTAACCTCATGATCCACTCGCCTCAGCCTCCCAAAGTGCTGGGATTATAGGTGTGAGCCACCGCACCTGATCCTGTGAAGCAATTTTAACATGACACATCTCAAGCATGATAACCTGCTTGATTTGAACTCACTTCTTTTTAACTTCTTCAGAAATCTTACCTAAATGCTTTCAAAGTGACCCTTCCAAACAGCGTCATTTTCCAAAAGGGCCACTTCACGAAATAAAAGAAAACCAGGTGGGTTGAATGATTTTCCTTTTCATTTAGCAAATTCTTGAGGTTTTTAACCTTTGTACCATATCAAAAACTAGATCTGACGCCTGATAAATTTCATATTTAACATCTCAAAAGATACAGCCAGTTTCCTTTTTTATATTGTAAAAAGGCCATGTCTCCATCTGGGCATTTGTTCCACTCTTTTATTCCCCTGTGCCCACCCTTGATATTCACTGCCTTCTCCCGTTGGCACTTCAGCCTCTACAATGATAATACAACAAAATACAGATGTTTCCTCTTGCCCTGATAACAAGAGAAACTTCCCAAAGCAGCAAATGAGTTCTCTAAACCTCCAGGCAATATGAACTTTCAAGCGACTCCTCCCCAACCGGCAAACCCAAGGGAGAAAGTGGGAGACAGAGAGGGGCAATTCTGCAGCTTTAATCAAAGTCTTCATGCACTGCAGTTTCCAAAGGGCAGACATCCACACCCAGAAAGGATAAGATCTTCAAAAAGAGGCTTTCTCTTTCATTTTTATGATATGCAAATAATCAGTTTATTCTGCCTCCTGAAAATGAAAACCTGTACAAAGTTGTAATTTGGCCCCAAATGTTGACTAGGTGATGTGGAATAGTGGATTATTATGAAAAATTTTTCTCTGGAAAAAGATGACTTCCTGCTGGACTGACCATCACTCTGGCCTCTTCAGACCAGACCCTCTCTTTAGCTTTAAACTAGTCCAAAGCAGCCAAGTTCAGCCAGTATTAGCACTTCCTCCCTATCCCATAATCCACAACTATTAGGCTAAGTGGGACAGGGCTTGGGTTGGGGGTGGAGGGGAGTTGAGGGAAAGTTAATTATCATTTTAAATGCTATTCAAACAAACAAAAAAGAATGTCAAAAGCAAGCATAATGAGAGCTTTTAGAAACCTATACTACATACTGAGTTCAGAAAGGATGCTGGGAATAGGATAAAAAGAGGGTGTTAAAAGGAATAGGGAAGGTTAGCAGGAGACTTAAATACTAATAATAATAAAGAAGAAGAAGGAAACTAACCTGCATAGGGGATGGCGATGGGGAGCAGGAGGAGATGCAGGAGGACATGCTGTAGCAGCAGGGCTGGCAGGAGTTTGGTCACCCACATGGTGCTGCTGGACGGGCTGGCGGATCCCTCTGGAGGAGATGCCTGGGTGAAAGAATCCTGTTCGGAGTCAGTGCCTAAAAGAGCCCGTCGGCTCTGAGCTGCTTTTTATTGCGATGAGCTAAGTTTGTTGTGTGATTAACTGGAAAGATCTAGGTCTGAACTCCCTCTTACGGTAAGAAACTGTTTAACAACAGCCCTTTACTCTCTTCCAGCCCCCTCCTTTCCTCACTCGCCCCCCCACTTCAACACCACCAAACAGATCCCTGCACTCCCCCATTCCCCGCCTCCCCCCAACCCCACGCTTAGGAAAGAAACTTACAAAGAAAAGGTCACCTGGCCTGAGGCCAGCTTCAATTTGGAAGCTGGAGCTCCAGATCCCAGTGGCTCCTATCCGAGTAAGGCAGGGAGGAGCAAGGCTGAGCCCAATAGCTAAATCAAGGCACAGGCAGAGGACCATTCGCTCAATTTAAACAGGAAAATACATGTGTTTATATATCTATTTGGGAAAAGAGGAAGGGGAAGCAGCATAAGAAGAAAGCGAAGAGCTGTCTTTCAGCCAAATGTGCCCCAGCTCCTAATCTGTCTAGTTTTCCTGCTAGAGCAATTGAGGGATTCAAAACACTGACACAGGTTCTCTAGGGGTTTAGAGACCTGGGAGAGGAGGGAGAGGGGCCAGGGAGGAGAGCCCAGGCAAGTCCAGCCCAGGTAGAAAGAGGTTAGGTAAGAAAAGGGTGTGGTATTGTGGGGCCAAAATAAGCAAGCAAAACAAAAGCACGCAGATTGTCAGATGAAAAATGTATGCCTGCCCCATGGGCTCAGAGAAAGCAGTTTTTTTGTTTTTGTTTTTGTTTTCCCCCCACAAATTGTGCTAAACTCACGAAATACCACACGTTTTCCCAAAGTACACAAAATAAACTTGTCTGATCTGACTTTTTAAGAGAAAGTCCAAGAAACAGTCATTGTCCACAGCCTGTCCCTGACAGGTAAATATGCCATGTGTCCTTGTACAGGCACACACGTGCACACAACACATATTCACACATGTTGGTGTGTACATACGTATGCACTGGCTAGGACTGACTTTCACCGGAAATCCCTCAAGCTGTTTGAATTCATGAGTGTTGACTATGCCTCTCTTTTCCAGCTTCATCCGCCTGTACACGACAGCCAGCTTCCCAAAGTGTAAGTGGAAGGATGAGGCGCTTGTATGAGGATGGAGGGACTGCTAGGTATCAAATCTTTGTAAGGTCATTGCACAGACCGCTCACTTGATTCAGAGATTTTGTCTTTGCACCCAGAGGTGGATGCTCTGGTAACTTTAAGCCAGAGCCTGCTTTATTTCTAATGGATGCTGAGGGAGAGTTGCCCCTGTGTCTCTCTGAGATGGATATTATTAGAGAACAGTGCCCCTGTCCACAGAGGAAGAGAAAGCAGGCCGAATGTCGGAATGACTAGAGCGGTGTGTAGCTGTACAGAAGTAATTGTGGGGCTGAATTAAACTCATCCACAGAACAGCCTTCCCTCCACATACCACCTTCATTTGTCCTCCAGCTCCCCTACCCCAACTTTCAGGGAAAAACGACCTGCCTGATAAGTCCCTGAGGTTGTGGGATATCTGGAGAAGCTAGGGATTAAGCAAATTCCTTTTGAAGGATCTATTTTATATGACCCATTTCTATTGCTAATCCTTCTCTTTTATCATTTTCTCCTTATTTAAAATTCATTTGTCAGCCTCTCTCTGGTGTCCCCAGGATCCATTTTACTTTCTTTTTACTGTTCATTAGACCTTTTGGGAAATCTCAGTTCAATGTATTGCCTGACCATGACCCTGAATTGCTCCACTGCATCTCTTGTGCTCTATTAAGGTGTAGGGGCTCAGAAAAATGATACCCCAAGTGAAGACCTCAGAAGCAGCTCTCTCTGACCTTCTCTTGCCCTCCAGTCTCCGGCCCTTCATTCTTCCCAAAGGCGAGCCGTAGAAACTAGAATCCCTCTTTCCCAAGGTGGCTCCTAGAAACCAGAACCCTTTTTCCCAAACCAGCCATAAAACCTAAACATATCACTCTAACACCTCAACTTTCTGTGTGAAATCTGGCCATAAAGACATTATCTGACCTACCTTGTTTGATCGTAGCTCATAAGACCCCATTCCAGAGAAGGTCTTGCCCCATAGCCAGAAGGAATGAGTGCTGCACAGATATACCAGGAAGAATCTCACCTTGCCAGGCATCCCCACTCAGTTTGTTAGCATGAGATCATATTCCCTTTGTCCAGTTGTATTTCTCCACACCTGCCCACACTTTGTTGAACCTAAGCATAAAAATGGACAATTTCTTTTGTAACTTTGGGTCTTTGTTCTAAAGGCTCTCGTGTTGTATAAAATTATGATCAAATAAATGTATATGCGTTTTTCTCCTATTGATCTGCCCCTTGTCAGTAATTTTTTTAGCAAAACTTCAGTGAGCAATGGAAAAGTTTTCCCTTGGCCCAACAAGGGATTAAGGCTGTTTTTAAAAGAAGCTAGATTTTTCTGTAAGTAAATTCCTGTAGGTAAGGAAAGAAAACGAACAGTATTTCTACTTATTTTTTTCTCTCAGAAAAAAACTAGAGTCAGGGTTGTAAATTATTGTTATAAGTTAGGAGCAAAAGCCATCCAGGATAAGGGGTTCAAGACATTAGAAAACTGAATAAACTTATTTATTAGGTCACACGTTTTCAGGACTTTTTTTACTGTCATATTAAATATGGTAAATACAACTAAAAACCTATATAATTTATTTGTATTTCTTTTTGACAAAAATTATTTGGTCTTTCTTTACTGAAATTGTGGCTGATATGCACTGAGCTCTTAATGTATGCTAAGCATCATATTACATACCATTGAAAATTATTTAATTCTTACAACAAGTTTAAGATTATTAAAATTCTCATTTTATAGTTGAGGAAACACAGGTAAGTTATTTTTATTCTTAAATAACTTGCGTTTAAGATCCCGAAGTAATATTCAAGTGTGAGATTCAGATTAGCCATACTCCATAGCATGGTGTACATTTTCTTTAACCCCAGGAGGAGAAGAATCACATGTTCCAGAATATAATCACCAAAATAAGTCTAAGACTGGATATATAGGAGGTGCTCCATAATAATTTATAAAATAAATCAATACACAATTTTAAATCTCGTAAAACTATAAAGAAATATTCAAATGAAATTCTAATTATGCTATTAGTTTAGTCTGTTTTGATAACACATTCTCTTTGTTCTTTCTACATCATACACTGTTGTTTTCCCATCATCTACTGATTGCCTTACATAGTCATACATCATTTTATTGCTCTTCACTTTATTGTACTTCACAGATAACGTGTTTTTTACAAATTGAAGTTTTGTGGTGTCCTCGAATTGAGCAAGTCTGTTGGTGCCGTTTTTCCCACAGCGTGTGCTCACTTTGTGTCTCCGTGTCACATTTTGGTAATTCTTGCAATATTTCAAGTAGTTCATTATTATTTTACATGATGATCTGTGATCAGTGATCTTTGATGTTACTGCTATAATTGTTTTGGGCACCACAAACCACAACCCAAACTTGATCCATTAATGTGTGTATTCTGACTACTCCACTGACCAGCTGTTCACCCATCTCTCTCCCACCCCTCAGGCCTCTCTATTTCCTAAAACACAACATTATTGAAATTAGGCCAACTGATAGCCCTGCAATGACCTCTAAGTGTTCAAGTGAAATGAAGAGTTACATGTCTCTTCCTTGAAATCAAAAGGTAGAAATAATTAAGCTTCTGGGGAAAGGCATGCCGAAAGATGAGTTAGGTCAAAAGCCAGTCCTCTTGCACCAAACAGTTACCCGAGTTGCGGATGCAAAAGAAAAGTTTTTGAAGTAAGTTAGAAGTGCTATTCCAGTGAACACACAAATGATAAGAGAGCAGAGCAGCCTTATTGCTGATATGCAGATAATTTAAGCAGTCTAGATAGAAGATCAAACCAGCTGCAATATTCCCTTAAGCCTTAGGCCAAAGCCACAGCAACACTCTGAACATCAAGCAAGACTCTCCATCAGCGAAAAGATTACCACTCACTGAAAGCTCATACGATCGTTAGCATTTTTTAACAATAAAGTATTTTTAAGTTAAGATATAGACATTTTTAAACATAATGCTATTGCACACTTAATAGTCTGCTGTGTAACTTTTATATGCACTGGGAAACAAAAAAAAATCATGTGACTTGCTTTATTGCGATTTTTGCTTGATCACAATGGTCGGAAGCTAAATGAGCAGTACCTCCAAGGTAAGCCGGTACTACTTAAGTGTTAAACAGTTTGTATAAATCCCCAAAAAATTGTGTCTGAAAAGTTTTTGATAAAATAAAATAACTTGTAAAGAGATTACTTTAAATATTGCAATTTATGTAAATACTGAAATGCTAGATGGATACTCATTACCCTATAATACCATCTTAAATCTGTCCTATGATTGAGGTTTCTAGTATCATGGATACTAGATGGATTTAATGGAAAAGCCTCTATTACTGAGCTTTTTAAAAGGCTGCTGCTTTAACACAGTATCTTTCTTTGTCTTAAGCTCATGTTTCTCCACAAGTGATGCTTATAAGTTCGTTCGTACGTGGGGAATAAACTGACATGACCTTATGATCTGCAGATTACTAATGAGTTTTGTATTCTTGAACTGGTTATTTTGTTTACTAAACGCCTGTGATTACTAATGCGTTTTGTGTTCTTGAACTGTCATTTTGTTTATTAAATGCCTGTCACATGCCAGGTGCCATTCTGTTTCTGTACCACTTGGACAGGCTCAGCTTAGTCATAGGCCTGCTTTCAAATCCCAGCTGAGTCACTTACTAAAACAATTACAAATTGAGGGAGCTAATTTATTGCCCTAATACCTCAGTTTCCCTATCACCAAAATGGGACCCTATGTGTCAGGTGCTGTACTAAACACTTCATACATATTATCTCACTTGCCCTTACACCTTGCCTCAGGCAAAAAAAAAAAGGTATGTGTATCTAAGAGGTATATCTTATTATTGTCATTGACTTACAGGTAATGAAATCAACATTTAGAGATGGTGACTTGGTTTAGGTTAAATTGTTAATGAAATGTGATTTGAAGACACCAGCTATCCAGGTATCAAATCACTGCTATCAAACACTATGCCACATTGAACGAGATCCAGATTACGAAATTTCCAGCATTGCTTCTATCTTTAAAATTAGATTATCCTACTTCTCTGAATTCTTTAGTGGCCACTATACTTCTATACAATTCTTACCTTCCAAACCTATGAAGGAAGCATTTGTGTAACCTTTGGTATTGCTTACTTTTCCTATACGACCATATCTTCTCATTCTTTTCCTGTTTGTTGATTCTACCCTCTAACTGGTCATTTTTTTATCTTTAGACCTCACCACTGAATATGTTGACTACCTTTAGTGTAGGAAATATTACAAAATTCACTACAATTTGAATCAGACAAAAACCACTTTAAACATGAAACAGAAACTAAAATCTATATGACACAAGCAAGCATGATGACATATCTATTTGCAAAATTATTGAAGAGTGGGTACAACATTCATGCAGACACCTAGACCTGTGATGTCTAATATGGTAGCTATAAGCCACATGTTCCTATATATATTCAAAATTAAATTAATTAAAACAAAACCTCCTCTGTTGTGTTCAGTAATCACATATGTGTGGTGGGTGGCTCCCAGAGTAGGTAATGAAGATACAGAATATGTCCATCATCGCAGAAAGCTATGTTAGATAATGTTGATCTAGTCTAAGATGATTGGTGTAAATGTTGTCTAAATGTGATTATGGGAAAAGCAAGATAATGACTATTAAAGGTGTAATTTTAAAAGATACTAAAAAGTTATCTGTATGTTGGTGGCACTTGAGTTTGAAATCCCCCTTTCTTTCTACCAGTAGTTTGCATAGTATATTATGAACCAGGATAACAGGATTTTGATTACTTTGTCTTTTGAATACAAGGTAACAATGACTGAAGATAGCTCCTTGTTCGGAGAGTATGCCAAGCACTTACCACAGACACAAGTCCAGAGAAAATGGTTAAAGAAAAGTGTTTTAAAATAGTTATGTCTAACAAAACACCTGTCTGCTAAGGAATGTGATGCAATCTATAGAGTCAAGTATAGAGTCTCTGGGAATTTGGTGAGTCTTTGTCCGTTACATAATAAAAATGACCTAATTGAAAGCAACTTACAGGACTTCAGTACACATTATAATTATAGACTTAATGTAAAGGTTTTATTTTTATTAATTCATCATTGATTAACCACTAAAAAGACTCTAATGGTTACTCAGTCAAATCATAGTCTCAACCACTCACGCATGACTTTGCCACACTCCCAGGAAATCTGTTGCAGAATTTGTGGTGAGACCGCAAAGCAACATCCAGGAAAATGACAGTAACAGTTAAAGTACATCATCACAGGGTAGGAATTGTCATGTATGTAAAAATAGCAGGGTTATTTTTTTCCTCTAGAAATATGCCATATATACTTAAACAGCATTTTTATATTGTTCACTATGACTATAAAACAATAGCAGGGTACATATTAAAAGAAATTCTTCTCAAACAGAAAAGACTGTCATGACTTGAGCTGTGTTTTGCCTTTTGGGAGTAAAGAGAGGATAGGCGTTGAGAACACCAGGAAATCTGAGCTAAAACTAAACTCTGATGCTGCATTTTCAGTTTTCTTTTCTGAGCCACGAGGGGCCATTTTCTGAATCCAGGGGGCCTAGTTAACTAACACTCATCACCTTGTGCTTAGAGGCCAGCTTTTATGTATTTCCAGGTGTTGGCTGCTTTGTTAAATCTGGAGTGCCCCCAAACTTATAAAGCCTAAGCACTCCACACCTGGTATGTTCGACACTGGCATATTAGTAAAATGCATGAATTGGAGGAATCTATTTCTTTTTTCCCAGTTTAGAATCCAACCATGATAAAATCATTAGTGTAAGAAAATGGGAATATTCACAATAAGGTACTTTTCAAAGCAACTGTTTAATCCATTTATTTTGCATCTTAAAAGCCATGTAATAAAATTGAGGTTTCCCTTTTACTATATGTACATGTTCCATGTTTATTGTGGTCCTGGGGATATCTGAGGGCAATTCCACTTACCAGATGGCACTCAATACCAGGAATTACATTTCAAACCTGGGAGAAAAAGGCTCCACCTGGTGGAGCACTGCTTTTTTGTGTGTACAGGGCCGAGGGTTGGGGGGCAGTGTTTGTTTCTTTATAATATACTATTCTGTACACCAGTCATCTGGTGCATTGGCCCTTCTTAGGAATTACTTAAAGAGTTATTTAGCTAACGCTATGATAGCATGGCCCCGTATGATACATTAATCTTGCAACATTTTTTAAATGACTGAATTTATATCTAGTTTATGCTTAATAAGATAGTATGCTTTAAGTTTTTTAAGAAGCTTCTACTTAAATTCCTAAACTATGAGCCTGGGAATCCTCATTCTAAATGGGAGGGTTCTTGGCAGACTTCTTACCATTTTCAAGTTTGTGAGGATTTGCAGTTACTGGACTCCTGGAGACTTGATAGAGCTAAGGGACTATCATTGCTTTTTCTAGCCATGGAACAAAGCATGCGAGGAGGCAAATTCATAGTTCCTGACGTTTTCTATATTCTTTATTTAATCTTGTTTTAATTATATGTTTTTACAACTCACAATAATGAATATAGCAAAAGTATTGAAAACGGTAAGTGTAAAGGACAGATGAAGTATATTGCCCAATGCTTTAATCTAGTCCTGAATGAAGGGACTAGAAGGGAGAAACACCTCTAGAATGAGCCCAGTGTCCTCATGCTGCAACTCCAAAACAGAATTATGCCTTGCATACTGAATAAGTGATGACATTTAGCAGAACACCCACTATGGAGAGCACCAGATTATAGCTATCCTTAAACTGCTTGTTTGCTTTGCCCTGATAAAAGAAAAAATGTTCATAGAGTTTTCTAAGTCTCTTTTGTGTGGTTAGTTTATTTGCTTGTTTTATGTGAATAAGAAAGATTACATATGGCCTTCTCTTTTAAGAGTTAAGTAAGAGAATTCTCTTTTTCAGCTGTCTCTGTCCAGCCTCAAAATGATGTATTTATCCTAGGATTTCTCACATTTAAAGGTGCACTAATATTTTTCTATAGTTTTTTCTGTCATTTTCCTAAGAGACAATCTTTTACCTCTCCAAAGTGCTAGTACATCTTATGGTTATTTAGCCATTGTCCCAAATATTACTTATCAGAAAAAAACTTTGTGTCTTGTTTAATTTTTAATTCAGGATTTCTGTACAATATATAGCTTGAATACCCTACCAATTAACATTTCTTGTTAGGGATTTATTTATGTTCTTCCTAACGTACACAATGAGATAGCACAGTGTAGACCAGCTGGTTGAAGTCTTAATTATACCACTTACTAACTGAGAAAACCTGGACAAATTATTTTACTGTATTCATTTGCAAAATGATTATAATAAGAGTTGTAGCAGTTATTTACACTTACATGTCTTACATGTGAATTATAGTGATGATTAGAGAATAAACATGCAAAACACAGATGACATATTTAGTAACACAATACAATTTTATTACTAGTCTTATTAATACTGAAACACTTAAGATAGTCCTTGAGTCATTTAATATCTCAAACAGAAAATACCTAAATTAAAATGCAGAGTGAAGGCATGATCTTGGCATAATGATATTAGGAAATGCCTTAGTGTTTAACAATTATTTAATCCAAAGTATCTGCTAATATTTTACAATAAGTTTTAAGTGAAATTAAACATGAATTTAACTTTGCTGCATGCATCCACACGTTAACTAATGCAGGGAAGCAGAAGAAGCCACAGAATTCCATGTTACAAAATATTGCTAGTAAAAAATTATATTTAAGTTAAATAATTTGGTATTTTAAAATGTAAGAAGTTTTGAGCATACTTAACTTTGCATTGGCATCATTTCTTGATAAATGTCATTAAAATAATTTTCTTGAAGTTCCGTAAGGGGTATATAGCACCCAGGAACTAAGCATTTGTGTTTTGTACCATTAAATCAGTAAAAAGAGAATAAATACCATCATGCCCTATCCAAAAAATTCCTATTGACTCAGCTTCTCATTTTTATTAATAAAATGTTAACTGAATTTGCCTATTTCAAAAGAACTCAAGCTAGCCACTTATTCTATTAATAGAGTACATGATTGACTATATATTGTCCACCTTCTGAGTTAGAGCCTATGGCAGTGTCTGGCATATCTTAGTGACTACCAAAAGATATTTAGCAGTCACTAAGTAGGCTTTAATTGTTTTCACCTAATATATTCAAAGTATTTGATATTCTCATTCAAACAACATTGCAAGGCTGACGCGGTGACTCATATGTGTAATCCCAGTATTTTGAGAGGCCAAGGTGGGTGGATTATTTGAGCCCAGGAGTTTGAGACCAGCCTGGGCAACTTGGTGAAACCTTGTTTCTACACAAAAATACAAAAATTAGACAGGTGTGGTGGTACGCATCTGTGATCCCGACTACTCAGAAGGCTGAGGTGGGAGTGTGTGAGCTCAGGAGGTTGAGGCTGCAGTGAGCCATGAATCACACCACTGCACTCCAACCTGGACGATACAGTGAGACCCTGTCTCAAAAAAAAAAAAAAAAAAAAGATAATAGTAAATTCACTATTTAATTTCTTTCACACAGACACATATACACAGACACACATCTGTATATACATGCATACATAAACACACACTCACAAGAATGCATAAGTAAAATCTGTTCATCAAAACCACCGTGAATTACTCTAAGTCAGTTTATCATTTAGTAGACTGCTAGATTTATAAGTGACTCAAGGTCTGTCAATTTACAATAATAGAAATTGAAACTGAGAGCAGATTTCTACTTTTCCAGCTTTCAAAGATTCCCATTCTCTGATACATATCTTTAGATATAATTTTAAGACAAAACCCAGGATCTATGCCTATTGGCATTGTATTGAGATTGTGTTAAGCTCTAATAAATGGCATTCTAAACAGTATATGATTTGTAATAGCAGAACTTATGAGCAATATATTAATGTGTATTGACACTAGAATTTATTTTTTATAATTGTAACACCATTCATTAATGCATTTATAAGTACATACTTTTAAGTTCTTTTTGAAACATTTATTTTTAGAGATGGAGTCTTGCTATGTTACCCAGGCTGGAGTACAGTAGCTATTCACAGCCACCATCATGGCACACTACAGTCGCAAACTCCTCTGCTCAAGCAATCCTCCTGCCTTTGCCTCCAGAGAGCTGGGACTACGTGTGCCTCCCACCTCAAACAGCAGTTTATAAGTTCTAAACGGAATCTTCAAATTTTTGACTTGAAATAATGAGATATTAATTAGATATTACTGTGCCAAAAACAAGTCATGTGAATTTATGTACGAGAGATGTCTATTTCCACAAACCTAAAAGCTCTTTTCTTATATCATCTTTATTGCTATATACATCTTTCTATTTATTCATTGATTAAAAACATTTATGAAGTATTTTCTAAGTGCTAAAGATACCATAGTGATTTTATATGTTGTGGTAGGCAGAATAATGTTTCCCAAAAATGTCCATGTCCTAATCCCTAGAAGTAGTGATACCTTACATAGCAAAAGGGACTTTGTATATGTGGTTGAGGTTAAGAACTTTGAGACGGGAGATTATCTTGGTTTATCCAGGTAGGTCCATCATATGACTACTTTAAGTCAGAGAACCTTTCCCAGCTGTGCTCAGAGAGAGCTGTGCTGTCTGAATAAGGGTCAGAGGAATGCAACGTTGTTGATTTTGAAGATGGAGAAAGGGGCCAAAAGATAAGAAATATGGGCAGCCTCTAGAAGCTGAAGAAGTGGAAGAAACAGATTATCCCCTAGAGCCACCACAAGTGAACACTGCCCTGCTGTCACCTTGATTTTATCCCAGTGAGATGCACATCAGACTTCGGAGGTACACTAACAAAGAATACAGCTGTGTTGCTTTAAAGCCAAGTAAGTTTTTTTTGTTGTTGTTATTTTTTGTTTTTTATTTTTTTGTAATTTGTTATATCAGCAATTAATACCTAATATCTTCTAAGTATATTTTACTTCTGTGAATGTTTTGTAAACTCTTTAAAGGTCATAATTAAGTCTTATATTTCATTGTATCTTTCCAAATTACCTATTTCTATGCTTTGCACTTAGTATTAAAGGAAATCTCTGAATGATTGATATAATAAGGAAGGTTTGTTTTTTTAGGAAACTGTTTGTATTGATTAGATTACAATGATAATCTTAACCTCACAGTGGTTTTTGCCTTACCCTGTGCAATGATGCATTAACTGATCTTTGAGAGAAACATTTTGCAATGTGCTGTTTATTCAAGTAATCAGGAGAAAGCACAAATATTACACTTGACTTTGCAGGAAGATTAGCAAATAATAGTGCTGTTTTGAAAGACGCAGATCTGTATCTTTGAAAAGGGAAGTGGCAAAACTGTCTTTTCCTTTATCTATTCAGATTCCTTAGGAAGGAGGATTTTACAACTAGTATTATCCTTGTTGGAGACTCTTTTATATGTGGCAATCTTCCAGTCCAAGTTTACCTAAGGTTTCTCACAGCCTCCTCTGGGATGTGGATCCAAAGTTCTTGTGCAAAATGTAACTGAAAAAATGTGGTGTAGCAGTACAGAAACTTGTCAAATAATTTATTAAGAAGAAGCAGAAAAATAGTTACAGAAATTACACAAAATTTGTCAAACAGATGATTTTTGCTAAAAATCCTGGCCACATCCTCTAGAACCTATGGGTGTAAAGTGGGTAATTGAAAGTATTTTTATTCCCACCCCTCTTACCTTTTTAGCTCATTTACTATACTTTGGATGACTCTTGTATTTACATATCTTATTACGTACATAAATCATGTATTAAAACCCATTCTAATTCTTGCACCTGCTGGGAAGTGACATTAATAATTATTGAGTGCCCCATGTACTAATAGATATGAAATCATCCAGAGAAATAGGAGACAGCTTCCCCACCCAAAGGAGGAATTATCTTCTACCAATAGGCCTAACAATAATAACCCGAGTAGAGCCACTAGAGATTTTATATAATATATATTTAAAGTTATTTCGTGTATTTTTATACTTAATTTTGTATTTCCATTCTTTGTATTTTATTTCTCGTAATTTTTTTGACTCAGTAACTAGAACTCAGTTTATTTTTTTCTTCCTTCTTCCTCAGTTACTACAATCTTTGGTGACCAAAACACTAGTATATGGCAAATCTGAGACTGGAACCCAAACATTCTGCTTCTGGAGCCTATTCTATTATCCTTTAGAAAAAAGGAGAAAAATAAGGCACAGCAGTCTAGGGAAAGAAGATAGGGATTTTCCTCTCAACTGAACTTGAATGTAATGTAGAAAATGGGGAGAAATCTATCCATTAGTAATAAAACTGATTTCTCTCCATCGGTAGCTGACAGCATGCATAAGTCAATTGTTGCAATCATTATTCAGGACTGCCCTATCCCCCGCATGCGTTGATCTATAATCCCTTTCCAGTTTTTTTCGAACACTATTAGCTGTTACAAGTTTTTGATATTAAAGTAAATTACTGATGCTAACGTTCTAGCTTTACCTGTTGCTGCTAACAACACTTCAACTACTAGTTATTTACCCTCTCTTGCTTGTTCAAAGACAGGAAATATACCATCATTCTTGGCAGTTCTATTACTAAGCCGTTGTACATTTAGAAAATGCTCCTTCGTGTTGATCTGAAATCTACCACCTTATAATGTCATGCATTTGGTTGTGATACTGCTTTCCAGAGCCAAAGAAAATAAGACTACTACTCTCTATAGAATACATAAAGATATGTAGTACTTCATAGGATGCACCCTACTCCAGTCCTTTCAATATTCCTTCTCAGCTGTCATGTTCAAATGCCCTTTTAAACCACCAGGTCCAGAAGAGAATAGAACATGATAAACATGATCCACTCCATGCAGAATGGAGCTCTGATTATCTCTATTTATGAGCTAAAAACCAAAGAAATGTCAATTAAATTCAATTCTTTTAACACAGAACCTGCCATCTATTGACAGGCTATTATATGTCCAAAACTGGGAAAGAACTTCATATAACACCATATCATTTAATCCTCATAACAACTCCCTAAGGTGGGTACTTTGGGGAGCAAGGCATACTATTTCTATCCAGATGCAATTTTTCTTTCTCCACATTTTGTTCACTGTGGTCTCTCAGTGCCCACTCAGTATCACTTCTTCAGGCAGGCTTGTGAAACTTCTCTTGCGTGCTTTGTGGATATTTAGGAACAATAAAATATAAAATGTACATAAATATATTTTATAGCAGTATTAAAATGATGTAGTAAAACCATTCTCACGTAATAAATCCTCATAAATGCAGTAATTTTAAAGTGTTATTTTCTCATGTAATCCGTTCTTTAACTCATGCTTATAAGGTTATGTCAGCTCATATAGTTACATATAATTTGATTATATAATATTAACAGGTAAACATTTGGTCACAGAATTTTTAGCTGTTTGTCAAAACTGAAATCCACAATAATTAGGAAAAAAATTCATTAAGAGAAAGCTGTTTGGAACATGAAAATTCAAGCAACAGTAACAAAAGTATCCATAAATCACAAAAAAAAAAACCTTTGAGAAATTTATCCACATTTAAAAACAAAGATCATTGTTTTTCAACTGGAATAAAATTTAATTATAATAGCATAGGATCAAGAGTCACTGTCCAATAATGTGTTTTAAATTAACTAAATGACACCTTACCCTCTTTTTAGATCTACTCCAGGAAACCCTGATCTTTATAGTTCACAAAAATATAAGCATACTTGTCAGACCTCACTAAATTTATTAAGATCTGGCAGAATGCCTATGCAAAAAAACATGTTTCAGAAGGAAGTTTAAAATGAGTGAGAAAAATAACCTCATGAAGTCAAGCAGCAGAGCAAAGCAGGTTGCAGCTAACTAGTGAAATAATGAGTTCCTTTAGTACTTATCTATCATATATTAACCATTTCATTTTTTAAACAAACTTCTAAAACAGATTTGCTGCACGCTGAGTTCTGTTCACTTTGGCAATAATAAAAATTTCACTGAGATAAATCTGTGTCATGAAAATGAGGGATAAAGATGAAAACAGTAAATAAGTGATGCTATCACCTACATTGATACTTTAAATTTGTTTCCACTTATATCTTGAATTTATGTAGTACTTGGTTAATCACCTCTGTATTATGCTGGCTTGGCCAACATTAGGCATAAAACAGGGAACCATGGTTACTTCAAAATAAATAATAAAACAATAGATAAGAAGTCTTTCAAAATATTCATAGAAATAAAATGCATTTGAATCACCATTTATTTCCTTATTTTGTATGCTCATTAGCATTTTATTTGCCCTTAAGGAATAAGAAAATATTAATGAAAAATAAATACACACATACAAATATACATTTATATATTTGAGCTATCTGCAGATAATAATAGTAAATTCACAAATATTCCTTAAAATAATTGATAGTTTTAGTGTCATTATTCTTAAAGGGTCAATTCCCCAAAATTGTATTTCCTTTTATTTCCAAATATTTTGATGTTTAAATATTAAATATTTAATCCATTAAGAATTTCTGGCAGGGTAACACTTTTCAAAGACGAATTTCTTGAAATTTAATGATTCAATATTTTTGATTTAAGAATAAAAATAATTTTTTCAATATCATAAATTATGCCAAAGGTTCACTAATGTGGCCCATTAAATGTGTTCATAATTAACCTAATTTTCTGCTACTGTGGTTAAAAGTGTTTATAGGATCTAGTCCTGAAAACACAAAAGATGTAAATTTACATAAGTTACTGTAATTTAAACTGATTGTTGTTAATTACAAAGGAAAATGACTTCTGAAAACAATAGAGTTTCTTCATAAATTCCTTATTTTGCTTTAATTCTGGCAACAAAAACTAAAGAAACTCAACATTTTTTGCCTCATATTGAATATATTATAACAGCAAAGACATTCAAGATACAACAGGTGAGACTCAAATGATTTTGGAGACTAAACTATTAAGGATATAATTACCCCAGAGTTATAGGTTAAGTTTCACTAAAATAAAATTTAAATGAAATTAATTAAAATGTAATTATAATTTTTTTTCCAAGAGAAATGTTGTTTTCCTTCTTGCTAATCTTTCCCAGGTATTGAACTACCATTAATATTATATTTATTTCTAAATAGGGCCACTGATTTCAGAGGAAAATGATCATATATAATAGTTCAAATATTGTTCTGTGATGTAGAGAAAGATAATTCCACTTAACTGCTCATATGTAGTTCATGTTGCTATACTTTTTCCTATTATTGTTATATATTTATTATACTATATATACTTGATATGAAAACACATGCAAATTTATATGTAAAACATCACTTAAATAAACATTTCAAGGATGTTTGGGGCCAAAAGCAAGAATGCTTTACTATAGTTTTTTTAACTTGTTACTTATTTTGAATAAAACCAAAAGGCTAAAAGTAGAATTAATAAGTTAGCATTGAAGTAGGACCTGTATATTTTTTTATTATCTCTGGCATTCATTGGTAAATGCCAATTTAATTTTTTATCCTATCCCACTAATATTCACCATAAAGCATCTTTATCACTTGGTTTCCATAATATTATACTACCATACTTTTATACTATGTGCTTTTATTTTTCTCATTTATTGGATCAGTTTTGTCTCCATATACCCTATCTTTGGCTACTTGCCAGAGGCAGAGTACTTCATTGTGTTCCTCTGCCTAAACATCCTTCCTCAGAGGGCTGCTTTATTGTCATGGCATAGCTCCTTAATGACAAATAACATGTTTCATTAAATTATGATTCCTCAGTATTTAACTCAGAGACCCACATATATTTCAGTCAAATTATCTATATTCATTCATTCTTTCTTTTAGTTTTTTTTTCTGTGAATGTTTAATGAGTGCTTATTTTCAGCCAATAATAATTGTAGTCTGTGAAGCACTGGTGAATGAAAGAGGCAAAGGTCCCTCATCACCTAGGGATGATATTTTAGTGAAAAGAGACAGCAAGCAAGTAAATACACAATGACTGAGATTATTTTAGATAAATAGTGCTCTGAAGAATATAAAACATGGTGATATGTTAAGAGTGTTGAAACAAATAGGGATGGAAAATTTAGACTGGACTAAGAAAGACTGAGTAGGAGAGGTGACAAGAGAATTAAGACCAAAATGTCAAAAGCAAATGGTTTTGAGAAATCTGGAATAAGAGCTTCCAGAGCAAGTATGATTTGAAAGGCATATGTCCAGAATGAGCCCATCCTCTGACTGCACCTTCTCAGTTCCTTCTGGTCATTTCAATAAATATTTGAATGTCAACCCAGAGTTAGTTTAATAGACCCCCATACTAACTTCCTCAAGACTTGCTAACTCTTTTAACATTAAAATGGTTTTTGGTGACATTACCGTTTTTCAAATCACCAAGTTCGGAATCTTGAATTAGCTGAGACCCTCATCTTTCTTTTTCATGAAGAATCAGCCAAGATTCTTTTCAGATGTGTTCTCTCTCTCCCTCTCTTTTTTGTTTGTTTGTTTGTTTGTTTTGTTTTGTTTTTTGAGAAAAGATCTCACTCCCATTGCCCATGCCAGACTGTGGTGGTGCAATATTGGTTCACTGCAGCCTCGACTTCCCAGCCTCAGGTGATTCTCCCATCTCAGACTCCTGACTAGCTGGAACTACAGGCATGTGTCACCACACCTGTCTAATTTTTATTATTATTATTATTTGTAGTGAACAGGCCTCTCTATATTGCTCAGGCTCGTCTCTAACTCCTGGGCTCAAGCAATACGCCTGTCTCGGCATCCCAAAGTGCTGGGATTACAGGACTGCGCCACTGTATCTGGCCTCTCCTATCTTTCTCTTTCTACTTCCCTAGATGTGTCACCTGGTCCAATTACATGATTTCCTGAAAACATAGTACTTCATCTGTGAAACAGAGGTGATACTTCTAGTGGTAATGTAACTGCTGGAAGTGTTCTTCCTGCCTGTTGTACAAAGACAGACCAGGGGAAATAACATGAGTTTTGCAAAGAGGCACACAGATTAAAATCTGGCCCATTGCTTATTAACTATCTCATCAGGACAGTGCCAAACTATTTTAATTTTTGCTTTCTGGCTTTATAAAAAAAATTCATTAAATAAAATGATGTGTTTGTTCACAATAGTTTTGTAAAGAATAAGGAAGATATCACACAAAAAGAACCTAGCATACATATTTAGTGAGTGTTAAATAAACTCCCTTGTCTTTTTTAATTGTAGCACCAAAGGAATTAATATACAGGAAAGCACTTTATTGATGATATAAAATATTTTGTAAAACATTTTTTGTTTTATTTATATTCCCGGTGTCCCTACCTGATCTAACTCTCAGTTCTTCCCACTTGAATTTTTCTTTAATTTTTGGAGGTTGCTGTGGTTTGAATGTTTATGTCTCCAGAAAATTTATATGTTGAGATACTAACCCCCAAGGTGATGGAATTACAAGGTGGGGACTTCGGGAGGTGATTTGGTCATGAGGGCAGAGCTCTTATAAATAGTATTAGTGCCCTTCTAAAAGAGGTCCCAGAGAGATCCCTCCACCCATCCACCATGTCAGCGCACAGCTAGAAGTCACCCTCTGAACCAGATGTCTGCCCCTCACTAGACACCGCATGGGCCAGCACTTTGTTCTTGGACTTCTCAGCCTCCAGAGTTGTGAGAAACACATAAGCAACCTAACTGATGCTATTTTATTAAACCAGACTGAATGGACAAAGACGGATGCTAAATAAGGAATTGATCATTCTTTTCCTTAAGATCTCTCATATTGAGCTCATTGAAACAGGGGCATCAGAGCTTGGACACCAGAGATTTTGCTTAGGATAGATTATGTGGGAGATCACTGAATATGAAATCATCAAAACTTCATTACACTTCCCATGAATGAGTTTCTAAGAGTGCAGAGGTTCACATGGAGAAATCTGTGACCCCTGGCACCATGCTGTTTGAGTGACGGGTTATTCTGAAAAGACCGCAATCACTGAGCCAATTGGGAGAGCAGTCCTCAGCTTAGTCCTATACACACCACACCACCCATGATCAGGAGCCTGGCAGCTTCTCCAGAAGATTTTGCCAACAGAGTGACTATACTATCATAAAGCAGGTCATAGCCCTCAAAGATGAAGAGAAAAATCTCTTTTTGAAGCTACCATCCCCTTCACTGGAAGTTCCAGCAAAGAGGAGGTTTTGCTGTGGTTGTTTTATTTGTTTTGGGTTGTTTTTGCTCTTGCTTTTCTTGTTTTGTTTTGTTTTGTTTTTTAACCAAGTTCAAGGCCAGAAAAGTGTATCACCCATAAAGTAACCCCAGCACTTCATGCCAGAGGAATTTCAGACAAAATGAATGGTTTCAAATACAACAGCCTGCTGACCAAGTTCCCAGCTTGCAACCTCCCTGGAATCTGCAGTCTTGGATTAACCCTCAGCAAAAAAGCCCTTCGTTCTGGTGTCTTTGCCATATCTATTGTCTGCTCCAATCCTATGAACCCTCTAGGAAGGGTAAGCGAATTTGGACAACCAGATGTGCAGTCATACTATAAAACTATTTTGTTCTACTTCTTCTAAATGTGTTTTTAAAAGAACGTAAAGAAAAAGTAGCAAAGTCTCTTTAAAAATCCACATTCAGAACCAGCAGAAGGAACACAGGAAGTTTTACTGAGTAATTGAAGTGATTACATGCAAAGCACTTTCCCATAATCAGTGAGTTTCAAAGAAGGGCAGAGGGTGATTGACAGTGTTGGCCACCCTTGAAACTACATCCTGATTGGAGAAAATAATTACAAGCAGGGAGAAAGAGACTCAGTGCTCTACATCTCTTTTATTTTTAGATTTAATCTGAGAGAAGAAAGATTATAGAAGAAAATAAAGTTTAGAAAGTTTAGAAATCTTGTTCTTGGAGAAGAAGAAAGCAAAAAGTCCCTGCTATACCAACCACAATAGCTTATTTTATGTTTTATTTTCCTTTTATTCATTTACTGAGCAACTACTATGCTCCAGGTTGTAGAAAAGATCAGAGGATGTTTTGGCATAAAAACATGTGAACTGCAAACCTATAAACAGATATAAAGCTGTCATTGTGGATATAAACTTTTCAAGGAAAAGAGGGTAAAATGACAAGCTAAGATTCCAGATCAAGCTTGCTGTCTGTTTGCTGGAATGTATATCTATCTACACATATGTGCAATAGATAGGGTAGAGCAATTTCAGTTGAACCAGACATGGAGTCACTTGACTCGAAGGATTCCAGAGCTCTAGGAAAGCCTTTGAAAGCCACTGGCCTATGAGAAAGTATTCACGCATCGTTGTCTGCTGTTGGTGTTCTGGCCCTTCAAAAGGAGCCAGGCTGTTTTGCTATCTTTGAACTGCTTCCTCCTTTCTTCCTCTGTCTTGTTGAATGCTTCTACCTTGAATTCTTGATCTCTCTCTTTCTCATATTTTTTTTAACAAAAGGCTGCCCTCTTCCCTGAAGATTCCCAGATTCACATTTATCTTTCGATTTCTCCCAAATGCCTATATATAGCAAGTACTAAAAACACAGTATTTGGTCGCATACCATTTTTCTATCACTCAATGTATGAATTTCTCATAAGTCCTAAGAAGCGCATGATATACTTATCTACCTCTTCTGGAGTGCTTATTACAAGCACCCAGGCTTTGCAGTCAGCTTTTGAGGGTTTAAATTCTGGTTCTACCACTTAATTGTCAAGACCTATGAGCAAGCTATTTACCGTCTCCACATGTCATTTTCTGCATCTATAAAATGGTGATTGATAATACTCATATATAGCTTATATGGTTGTTTTAAAAGTTAAATAAAGTATTGCATACTCAATACAGTGCCTGGCACGCAACACATTTGAAGTATTATTATTATTATCAGTATTATAATTATTTTCTCAGGAAAGACTTACTGAATGGAATTCTGTTAAATAAAAATTAGAATAGGTCTGTTCCACATTCTTTCCCAAGGAGAAAAATGGAAACTTTTCAGAATGTCACCCATTCACAAGAATGTGTTGCTAAAGCCAAATGGGAGGGAACTAGAAAATCCTGAATAGAACTGGCTAAGCAGAAAGTATTAATATATTAGACTAAACAACAAGCTGGGTGATGTAGGGGAATAAGGCATTAATATGAAAGCATCGGCTTGGAAATTCCTGGTTACCCATGGTCAAGTTGGATGAGCAGAAAGTGATGCAGCCCAGCTGCCTCCCTCACCGCTGCTCCTCCCATGTTGCAAGCACTCTCTTAGGAGCGGTCTCATATCAGCAGCATTTAGTCTTACCTTTAGGTATTCTGTTCCATTTTATGATTAAACAATTTCCTAAAGTCTTTAGTGGACTTCGTAAGTGAATTATTGGTGGCAGAATTTAACTGGTCTAGAAACAAGTGCAGAATCTGGGTGTTTTTAGAGACACAGATGCAGGGCTACCCTCAGTACAGAGACTAGACCGTTAGTTCTGTTGTGTGCTTTATTTCGGCAACAAAGTGGTGAACTGTGAAACATTGAGCAAAACTTCAGATTGCTACCAAACAGAGAACTTCATGATTTATAAAATGAAACATTTCATAGATAATATGCACAATGAAACCTCTTAAAAGGATTCCTCCTTTTAATCATGTTTAATATTTTATTCTTGTCAATTTTTCTAATTCACTTGATATTCTCTCAGCAATTTTGTTAACTACAAATTGTTGGCCATTGGTCTGACATCATCTTCTCTGATTTCCCAAGACTCCTTTATGGTAATTGGGGTTTTGACAATGAGCCGTCACATGGTTTTATCTAGTAAGTGTCTGTCTCTCTCACTTTAGCCTCTTAGCACCTTGAGGGCAAGGACTTTATTAATCAGTCACGTAATTTTAGTTCAAGGCACATACTAGATGAACAAAATATTAATGTTGACTATACAAATGCCAAATATTTTATGAATAAAGATTTGGGGGTTTTTTTTGTTGTTGTTTTTGTTTTTAGTATTTCTACTAATTCTCAGGCCTAGGCTTTAGAGCTCTTCGAAGTTACTTTCTTAAATTCAGAGGTTTATCCAACATCTATCCCATTTCCAGAAAAACCATTAACAATGTCCCTAATATGGTTCACCCATAAACTGCTTGCATACAATATTCTGAGTTGTATTCCCTTGTGTGCAAATAGGAATACTATCTATTTCCCAGTTAATATATTAAAACAAACAAACAAGAACCAAAAAAGGAAAGACCAGAAACTCAGGGCACTAATTAGCTTTTACAAATGCAGAAGTTATTTTTGGCACTAAGGACTAACAGCAAGACAAGCAATCATCTTTGAGAGAGTGCTCACTGAAAGACCACTCCCAGGAGGGAAGATTTGTCAACCATATTTGAACAAACTCTTTTTTTTTTGTGGAAAGCTCTTAATCTACATTTCAGTAAACAATCCACTGAATATGTTGATGAAGATGTCATATGGTAATCTTGCAAAGGACGAAAATAAATATATCTCCAAAAATTCTCAACAGCTAATAATTACATCAGGCTTATATCATTCAAGATTCTATATTAGGTGACCAACAGTTTACTCTATATTTGGCTGTTTCTCCATTTAGTGTAATTAATTTTGTATTAAACATCTCCTCTTCTAAAACAATATCCTCTCATTAAGAAGTAGACTGAATATTGTAGATTCTGTGTTTTGAAATTCATTTATTTCCAAGAGAATAATATCATTTGTTTCTAAATATTCTTTGGCTTAATATAATTCTTTGATCCTATATAAAATAGAGATAGATATATAAATTTCTCTGTATTGATTGCAGATATATATACATATATATGCTTTCTACATTAAAATGCACAAAATCATTTAAAATTTTCAGATTTATATGCCAACATATTTAGCCATGCCTGCAAGATTTTTCTGTAACCGGTCCTCCTAATTTAAAAGAACTTTAAAATATACATATTAAAAGATAGATGTTATTTTATTTTATTTTGAGATATGGTCTCCCTTTGTCACCTAGGCCGGAGTACAGTGGCACAATCTTGGCTCACTGCAGCCTCAACTTCCCGGGTTGAAGTGATCTTCTTGCCTCAGCTCCTAAAGTGGCTAGGATTACAAGAAAAGGCCACCACAATTGGCTATTTTGTTTTGTATTTTTTTTTTTTTTTTTTGTAGAAATGATGTTTTACCATGTTGCCCAGGTTGGTATCGAATTCCTAAACTCAAGCAATCCACCCATATCGGTTTCCCATAGTGCTGGGATTACAGGCATGAGTCACCGCGCCAGGCCAACAGATAGTTTTTTTTAAAAAAACGAATTCCCTGATAAATCTTAATCTCCCTAAGTAGCACCTTAATGAATTTCACTTCTTTGTTGTGTAAAAATGCAAAAACTTTCAGGTGAATTTTCAAGTATAATGCAGATTGTCTGGTGAAGTTCATGAGATGCTATAAATGATAAAAAAATTTATTTAAATTACTCTCATTGAAAATGTAGGTGTAGCTTAGAAAGTAGTCAAGATGCGATACAAAATGGAAATTGAATAGAAAAGTAGTGTCCATATTTCTTTATGGCTGGGAAAAATAAATGGTAGTTATTTGCTTCCATACGATAGCCCTAAATTGAAAAGGTTAATAACAGATTTTCACTAATTAAACAGTGGTTTAAAAGAATATTTGCACAGAATTTTAAATCCTTGTTTAGCCAGTGTTGGCTAAGAAATCTCCTCCAGCACCAAAACATGAAATCAAAATGTAAATAAAAGATCAAAGGCTTTGCACAGCTGGCCATGGTGGTCCCTGAATTCACACCAGGCCTCACTGAGCAGTTAGCAAAATCATGTTTAATAGCTATGCTGAGTGTCAGTGTCACCCTGAAAGCAGTGTAGGTTTGGAGATCAGGGAAGGAAAATGAAGAAGGGGTTATAAAAAGGAGAAGCTGAAACTCAGTAAAATCTTCAGGAAAAACTTGCCCAAACAGAAAAGAAAAATGATTTTGTCTGTAAAATTTATTTCACCTTTAAATAGCAGATTTATTTTGCAGACAATGGTTCTAAATTGTTTCTTAAATTAGCACCTGTTTTGATTTTTCAAACAAAACCACAGGCCATTACAAAGTAACCTTAAATAAGATGTGATACACTGTGCATCATCAATTTTTCTCTTTAAATCAGGCATGAGCAAAAGTGAATTATGTCTTGCTTAGATGAAATTGCTTAATGCAGGAGTCTTCATTCATGGAATCGTTTCAAAGAACAATGATGATAAATATTAATTGAATTCTTCTAGAATGAGATTATAATATAGAGCAACAATGGGTGGATCCCACAATTTTAGAAGTAGCCTATTCCCCCTCTTCTGTTTATAATGCCCTTTAAAGTCTGTCTATAATACATCTGGTGTTTGTTCTCCTAGACCGAAACTAACTAGTAGACCACCAGTAATTTAAATTGTACCCTGTTCCAAGGATATTTGACATGTGGTCCCTTTGGAAGAACTAATGCAAAAAACTGGCTCTAACCCTGGAAATAAGGTTACTATAGACTAACAGAAGGTTGCAATTAACTAATATCAAGAAGGTTAACCTGTAAATTTCTCTCTCAAATACTTACTAATCTCATTTGTAAACCATTTTATGCAGTTACAGAGAATGAAAATAATAAGGGTTATATTGTTTAATTTTAAATGTGATTTTTTTTTTCCTCTGGAAGAAAAAATAAAAAGAAAATGTCACATTTAGTTAATAGTTACCAGTCTACCAAACACAAATACACACACACACACACACACACTGAATTTATTTAATGCCTAAACTTTATCATAGATAGGTAGATGAGAGAGAGAGAAAACAAAAGAGAAAGATTCTTTCTAAAAACCATGATATGTCTTTTATTTTTATGTAAATGTTTACAAAACTAAAACAGTATATTTTAAGGTCTTCCTCCATCATTCTCCATCATTGTGATTTCTTAGTAGACAGGAAAATCAGACTCATTAGAGTATCAGAGGATGAAGAGTTCAAAATTATGTAATTTAACCACTGCACTTCACAGGTTAGAAAACAAAAATGCAGATCATTGAAGCGACTTGCTGCAGTGTGCACAGCCAGTCACTGGGTAATGCAAACTAGAAATCTGTTTTTCTGATTCAACGTCCAGAACACTTTTTTTACAATACCATAGTGTCTCTTATAAAATATTCTGCATGTATCTCCATAATTGGTAAAATGTGGGCATACTTAACTAGAAGGTTAAAATAGTAGCATATGAAACTTGGTGACAAAGTTTTAAAAATTCTTGTATAATAGTTTCTCTTACAATATTTTACAAATGGATGGGAGAGGCAAAGAGAGTTAATGTTAATTTTCTAATGGGAAAAAGTAACATTTATTTGTATTTAAAAAAAATAACAGAACCTGATCACCAAGCATTTAACACTTACGTATGGTTTAAAGAATTGCTTTAGTTTCATGTTGACTATTGGGAACAAAGTGCATAGAGTAAGGAGGAACATGCTACTACAGTATCCTATGAATTATGGTGCTGGCTATCCATGGAAGATAGGATTAATAGAAATCATTGTGATATTTTCTTTTTTACCTCTGTTACTCGAAAGAATGTTACAGAAGCACATGCCAAGCTTAAAAAGCAAAATAAAATAAAAATTGAATCTCACCTAAAATATTAATTTATATGACAAAACAGAATTGTTTACATAGATATATAAATATACTGAAAATAAGAAATGTATTGCTAGTTCTAGTCATTTAAATTTACCCTGCACGAATCACTTGAGGTCAGGATTTCAAGACCAGCTTGGCCCACGTGGCAAAACCTCACCTCTACTGAAAATTTAAAAAAATTGGCCGGGCCTGGTAGCACATGCCTGTAATCTTAGCTACTCAGGAGGCTGAGACAGAAGAATCGCTTGAATCTGGGAGGCTGAGGGTGCAGTGAATCAGGACCATACCATTGTACTCCAGCCTGGGTGACGAGAGCAAAATTCTGTCTCAAACAAACAAACAAATAAATTTGCCCTGCAGCGCACAACCCTACTCCCCAGTGATAGGCCTTCCTCAGATGCATTCCAGTTCTCTTTTATCTTGACTCTTGAAGGTAGTAAAATCATCTACCTCCGAAAAAGTGAGTCACTCATTTACTTCCTCCATGTAAATATTAAGTGGAGAAATAGCTCATTAAATCTTAAAACAGTAAATACTGTTGCATTAAGATCATTCGTAATTTTTAAGAAATATATATTCAAAATTTTAAAAAACCTAAGCAACATATTTGACACTAAAAATGTGACAGCTTGACTGAAGTACAGATCTTCGATGGGGAAAAAATAAGTATTTGAATAACTTAAAACATCACTAATGGTAAAGTTAACCCTCAAAAATATACTCAGTGAATTGCATATCTATAATTGATATTTATACAAAGTAAAAATATTACAAAGTGTTACTTTATAATCAAAACTCAAACATACTTTTGACATAATAATACTGCTGGACAATTGATCTTGATAAGTACCAAAATTCAGGAAAGATAATAAATGTGAATAAAAACAAAATTTTGCAAATCCTGTATGCATGATAAAATTAATTTCCAAAATAGGTCCAGGCTACCTTCATTTTTTGACACAAAGTCATGCTAAACAGAATATATTCAAGTTTATATCAAATTTTCTCTTCAAGGTCTGGAGAGAAGGTCTCCAAGAAGGTGAAGTGATAAAGTAGCAATGAAACCATGGAGATTATTGGTGTGATTCATTGCTTTCATTTCTTAAAGCACACTTTTCTCATCTCAAAACTATGGAAACTAATAAATATCTTGCAAAGTTGTGTTGAGTTTCACAAATAATATATGTAAACTGCCTGGTGCAGAAGAGGAATTTAATACATGCTAGCTAGTGTTATTAATGTGACTGGAGAACATAGGCTCAACATAGCATGGGAGACATCTCTGAAAGGAAGGAGGAATAGAAGAACCACCGTGTTGCTGAGTTTGGCTCTATTAAACATCAGCTTGGCAAGAACAAATGTTTTGTACAACGCAGCATTTTTTCCATGCAGGTGCAAATGCATGATTTATGCATTTATAAATAAATCTGGCTTTACACATGGCTAACTATGTAAAATGAGGCTTTTTTCCCAGAGGATATATGATCATGGTATACATACAGAGAAGAAAGTGGGACTGTTGAGAACCAGTAACAATAGAAATTGTGGAAATGATGATGTCAGGAAAAGCTTGAAATATTTGAAAATAAATTTTAAAAAATATGCCTAAGCCTATGGTCATAATTTACTTTTTAAGAAGTATGTTTAAGAAGTATTTATGTTGCTACAATCAACATAAATATGCAGGAAACAATGTTCTTCAAGCAATTATATAAGTGAAAAGGAGTTTAAAACTGAAACTATAGGCAGTGTCCTATCATTTAAATATCTATACTAGGGTCAGGAGCAGTGGCTCACGCCTGTAATCCCAATACTTTTGGAGGCTGAGGTGGTGGATCACCTGAGGTCGGGAGTTCAAGAGCAGCCTGACCAACTTGGAGAAACCCCATCTCTACTAAAAATACAAAATTAGCCGGATATAGTGGCGCATGCCTGTAATCCTTGCTATTCGGGAGGATGAGGCAGGAGAATCACTTGAGCCTGGGAGGCGGAGGTTACAGTGAGCTGAGATCGCACATTGCACTCCAGCCTGGGCAAGAAGAGTGAAACTCTGTCTCAAAAAAAAAAAAAAATATATATATATATATACACACACATATATATGTGTATATATATGTATATATATGTGTGTGTGTATATATATATATACTGAAGAGATCAGCAACATAAAATAAAAGTATATATATATACACACACACACAGAAGAGATCAGTAATATAAAATAAAAGTGTGTGTGTGTGTGTGTGTGTGTGTGTGTGTGTGTGTATATATATACTGAAGAGATCAGTAATCATCGGACAGTGATTCAGTTATTCACTTGCTATGTGTGGGACCAGAGATAAAACACTAGACCTTAGTTTTATTAACAGTTATCTAGGCCAGTGTGTCTCTAATTTCCCTTTATTTCATTTTACTTTTTATTTTTATTTATTTAGTTAGTTAGTTGGGCAGGTAGTAAAGCCAAGAAATCCTTCCTTCAAAAAATAGCTTATTCAGATGCCTACCACTTAAGACAGGTGAAACTATCTTCTCTGATTGAAGCAGAAATAATGGCCCTGGAAATCCAGTCTTTCAGCTTCCACTTTGCTCTGTACTCTCTCTTTCCAACGATGTTAAGTGCATCATGGAACCCAATTTAAAAAATCTTTCAAGAGTCTTTTGATAGTAAGAAATATTCTGGTCGAATGGTTTATTTAGAGTGTTCTACTTACCTCAAGAAGTTATCTTCCCTTTTGGTTATTAAAAACAGGATAATTACTTCCTCCAATTTATGTATAAAATAACAATTTGATATGAGTCATTTACAGTTCTTCTGAAAAGACAGCACAGTTAAAAGTAAATAACAATGAGTTTAAAGCCACAAAATCTTGTTTGGTTCTGCTTGCCTCCATTTATAATATAGGTGACCTTGATCAAATCGTTTAACTTCTCAGAGCCTCAGCTTTCTGAAGTATCTAATGGACACAACGATCTCTACCTACTTCAAAAACGTGTTGTGAACTTTCAATGAGATAAACATATCACAGTGTTTGTAATATTTACCTCATTCACATTCTTTACTACAGCCCTCATTCTTGCAGGTTCAGGTTATAAATGTTTGTTTAATATTCAACTTAATTACAGATTTATTTCTCACTTTAACTTTTTAATAACTTTTTTCATAGAATACCAACCTATAAAGTCATCATTAACTATTGCAGAATTTTACATTTGCAATAATAATTATATACTTATTCTTGGACTACTGATAAAATTTCAACAATGACAGACATACATTCTTTCAGTCCAAGGGAAGAAAATATTCAGAAATGAATAATACATCTAAATGACACGGCTTCTTCCTTTTAGTGGCATCAGTGTGGCAATTAGACTTCTTGGGAACCCAATAACTTTTCATATACATGCTCAGGAACACTAAAAATGATATGGAAATAGACATTCACCTTTCTGGCTTTCCAAAGGTCAGGGCTGAAGTCAAAACCAATAAGCAGATTTTAGACAAATCTAAAGACTGAAGGTGAACTTTGGTGCATCCTTAAATATATTTAATCTCCATGAGTTCTTTCTTGTTTTCTATTTGCTCTTCTCTTTATTTTGTCTTATTCGTGTTTTGTGGACATGATTGTCTTTTCAAATATCTTCAAGAGTATTCAGTAAAGACATATTAAAGTTTGAGTCTGTGTTGCAGGCAGGGACTGCTTTACGTGTGTGCGACCTGTGGGTTCTCACAGGGCCCCATGATGAGAAGGTGTAGTTCTTGGTTTAATGCTCTACTGTGGCCATCTTGAAAATTTTACTAATTTTAGAAGGGTCTCATGTTATTATTTTTTCACTGGGCCCCACAAATTATGTGGCCATTCCTGTTCTAAGTGCACTTCTCCTTCCTGGGCCAATTTTGCTTTCTTCTTCTCATTGTTTACCTTGTTCTCTCATTTTGAGGTTGATTCTTCCCCGCAACTCTTTAGTCATCTTTGGTTGCCCACTCATTTTCTAAGAGTGACACAATACAAAAGGCTCTTGGAACATCTGTGTTTACAGGGAGAGTTTTGCCTTAAAATGCTCAGGCAGGGAACCTTGCCCTCCCTCCAGGGACTAGAAGCTTGTTCCTGCAACATTCAATTTCCCCACAGAACAAATTTTTAATTAAGGGTCATATTGATACAATCACCTTTCAAGTTAGGGTCACTTCAAGATACAGATGAAAATAGACCTTACTTTATCCTCCCCGCATGTAACAGAATATATCTATATACAATTTTTTTCCAGAAAATCCATTTTCTACAATAACCCACCTGCTATTTTATCATCATTCATCTAAAAATGATTTATTTCAAGAATTAAGCAATATAAAGTGTTAAGATTGAGCTAGTGAAAGAAATGCTATTTTGAGTAGGTAAAGGAAAGCCACATTATAAATGAGGTGGTTCAGGCAAAAAAATTCTGAGGGAACTTCCAGATAAGATATTTTAGTATTAATTGTGGATATGAGAAAATATTAGCTTCTGTGTGTAGCATATATGGGTACCTCCCTCTGCATATTTTTTTTCTTTTCTTTTTTCTTTCTTCCTTTTTTTTTCTTTTTTTTTTTTGAGACAGAGTCTCACTCTGTTGCCCAGCCTGGTGTGATCTTGGCTCACTGCAACCTCTGCCTCCCAGGTTCAAGCAATTCTCCTGTCTCAGCCTCCTGAGTAGCTGGGATTACAGGCGCGTGCCACCACGGCTGGCTAATTTTTGTATTTTTAGTAGAGATGCAATTTTACAATGTTGGTCAGGCTGGTCTCTAACTCCTGATCTCGTGATCCTCCCACCTCGGCCTCCCAAAGTGCTGGGATTACAGGCATGAGCCACCATGCCCAGCCCCCTCTGCATATTTTTAATGACAGAAGTAACAGGTGCATTGAGAAGAGTAGTGGATATACAGAGAAGGCTAGAGATGCTGCGAAAAGTAAAATCAAGTCTCACTTTTACCTGTCTTATTTTTACCCATTTCATATTCAAGGTGTTTGTTAGTATTTTAAAATTTGGCAAATATCCGATAAATGCAAGTTTTCCAGCACTCAGTAATTCCTTGCTTGAAAGGGCTCAAAATATTAAAAGTTCAGGGTATACCCACAATGCACATGACAGAGATACAATTTAAAATTGTAGCAAAATATATGATTCATTATGGATATCATTGCATATAAAGAAAGGCCATATTTCCTAGTTTAATCTTTCAATACACATTTCCATTGAGTATAATATATAATGTATATATAATATATATAATGTATACATAATATATATAATGTATATATTGAGTGTATATATACATATAGTAATGTAACTATATATACATAGCTTTTTTTCCTGAGAAGAGGGAAAGAAGACTCAGGGTTATTATCAAATTCTAATTCTCTCAGGAATCTGAAACTCAGCAAAGTTAAAAATATTGGTCCTTTTTATGAAATTAAGAATACAGAGCACTGACAGAAATTGGGATATAGCAGAGGGATATATTTTTCAATTTATTACTGTTACTACTCGTGTAATTTCATTTTCACCTTCAAGAAAAATATAAAAGACATTTAAGATTTGGAGACATGTAAGTTCAACCAATTGATAGCTTTTGCTATTATCTGGCTATGATTCTCAGCTAGAAATATCCCGCAGATGTCAAGGAGTCTGTGTGTTCTCTTAAAATAAGGCTATTTTTAAGATTACACATCATATTTACATCTAGAGAATGCTACTGGCAGGCATTAAAACAAAAAGAGATTTTTGCTTCGAATGCCTCAATATTTAAATTTTAATAAAATGATCGGTAATTTTAGTTTTTTTGTATTTTGAGATACACACATAGTATATTATAATAATTAACTTAAATTACCTATGTAGATCAGAAATATCTATTTATGAAAACTTCTAGAGAAAGCAACTTCAAACTCTTTTTTAAAACCTTTTTTATTTTTTCCTAACGATACTGATCTTCATCTATAGCCTCATATATGTGGCTCTTTTTAAATACCAAAATAATACTACAGACTTTTTCTGATAATATACTTAAGATGTATTTTCAGAATATGTTTGATCGTATATGCAGAGTGATCAGGGAACTCTAATTTTACATTTATATTTCTAAGAAGCAACTGTATGAGGATATGTTCTGCATCTGTTTTGAGACAGCTCTTAACGGCGTTTGTAGAAATTAAGAACACAATCCCTGAAGTCAGGTTTGAATCCTGACCAGTTCCATCACAGACCATCTGGGTGACCTTGGCAATTTATTTATTACAATTATAATTACGAGCTAGTGTACTCTTTTCATTGGGAGGTTGTGAGGTTTAACAAATGTAAAGTACCTAAAATGGTGCTTGTTACCTTATAAGACTGAATAGGTGTCAGATAAGATATTTCTACTGTTGTTGCTGTTGCCACCTCTATTGGGCATGATCTGATCCTGTTTAGATTGATTGCCCAGCAACTCATTTCCTGACTTTCAATAGCACTCTCGTTTCCTTTTGGGAAATTGCCATTCCCCACTCTGTGTAACATTGTTGGGATTGTGAATTCAGGTGCCTGGTTTCCTGCTAAGGAAGCCCGTGGGGTCCTTAGAAAAGTCCTACATCAGAACCTTCCACTCACTGTCCCATACAGGTCAGAGCTATGAATGTCCCCTAAACTCACCCAACTACCCTCTCACAGGACTTTTAATCCTGAGCATCACACAGATAGGGAACCATTTTTAAAAACAGTTGTTCTTTTGTTTTATCAGGCGTGGCTCTTTGTATCTCTCTCTCACTGAAGGTGATGGGTTTACCCTCTCCACCTTCTCCTTCCTCCTCTACTCTGGCCTGGGGTTAGTGGTAAGGAGGAGAGAAGGTAAGACTCCCAATTAAAGTGTTTCAATGTTTTCTGAAAACTTCTGTCTGGTGCAATGACATCTACTCATATCAGATTATTACATTTGACCCTCAATATTCAGTTCAATATTTCCTCTCCCCTAAGCATAGTCAATTTGCTTAATTATATTTGTCTTGACCAAATAAGGTCTACACGGACCTGGCCATTGACAGGTGAGAAGGGGTGGGAGCAGTTGATGGCAAGAGAAGGAAAGCAGTTGGATATCTCAAGTGCCTGCCACAAGTAAATTGTTGTAAAAGCAAGGACAATGGGAAAGTTGGACTTATTCATGAGAGTGCTAGTGCCTGGAAGAAACTGTTAAACTCTTTCTGCTATTGAGACACAAGTCGCCTTATTATAGTCACAGATACAAACACAGCAGAAAAGTGGGACTTACTGAAATGCTATTGCCTGGGAGAGGCTGTCAGACCGTTTCAGCTACTGAAACTCTAAAACAACCTGGTTCCTCATGGGTCCAAGCTGGTTCCTCAACCTATCCTTTGACTCTGTAAGTTCTCTCATATCCTCACTTAAGTTATACAGAGCTGAATTTTGTTGTTTGAAACTGAAGACTTACAACATCACTGCTTTACAGTGAGATGTATAAGATAAATTCCTCCTAAAAATTAGTGCTAGAAGATTTGTTTTCCTGGCATTCTGTTATGTTTTGCATGAGATCATTTATTCTATTTCTCTTTTTGTGCTTTTTCTTCTTGAAAGTTTAGGGCTAGAATTAGTTCACAACTACGGTAGCTATCTTTAAGCATGGATTTTGAAAAAAATAACACCGTATTTTTTCTCCTTTGAGGAGTATTTCTTTACCTTTATTTTAATTTTTTATTATGTATTTGCCTTTTATCACAAGTTCCTTATTTTATACTTAAATGGATGAATAAAAGAATCCAAAACTTAATAAAAACAATTAAAGATAAAGATGGCACATTTAAAAATTTTAGACTATTAAAGTGTCCATCCATTCTGCTATTTACCTACACACATACAAAAATGAATTACCTATGAAATATACATTTTTATTCAATGTGATAAATTTATCTTTGTTTCTTTTATCAGATTTCTTTTAAATCTGATATTTGCATATATTATAGACATGAAACTTTAGTGTCAGTAAGGCAGATTATCATGAAAATATGCACGACTCTTCTTTTCCTTCTGATATTTAATGTCATTGAATGCTTTTCTTTAAACTCTTCAGTGACACTCACTAATGATTAATGACCCACTGACTCGTGCTGCCTTATAACATGAAAGTCACCGAAATGCCTTTTCCCTGGAGAGCAATTATTCTATGGAACAATATCCCCTACCTGGTGCATTGAAGTCCCAAAGGTTGGCTGTTAAACTTGCAGTTGTAATTCGTGAAAAAGTCCAGAATGCCAAGTTTTGAACTGCTGGGGATTTTATGCATAGTTTCATTTTACTAGAAACAACTTGTTTCTTTTCTGCCTTTGCTTGCAAAGATTTTGAATAAGTAGCTGAAATGGCAGAAACTTGAAATAGAAGTTTTCATATTTAAACCCAAAGTTACCTAAGGCCTGTGTATCTTCTAGCTTCTTAGTTTGTGAAATTATCCTGCTGACTTGGAAATGTAGACATTTGGGTGTTTGTATGTTTTCAGATGATCATCTATTTTGATATCCCAATGAGGTAAAACGATTAGACAAAAGGAGAAAACACAGGCCTCAGAGTTACATTTCGAAGTAGTAGAGAATTTCAATACATAATACAATTTTGCATATGAATCTCTGGGCCTTGAAGTAAAGGATTCTTTCTGAACACTTCCCTTGTCTGCAGAATATTCGGAATATTTCACTTAGTATGTACACAAATAAAGCTGCCATCATTAGACATATAAAGTCTAAAGAAGTCACTTACCTCCTTGATGTATTTGATACTGAGGGAGACCTTGCCAGCTTTTCCTATGCTTATAAAAAATGATAACACCTGTTCAGTGTGAATCAGTCAATTAGCAAAAATATTGCTTTTATGTGCCGTCAGCTATTTTAATGCTATGAATGGTACAAGTAATATTAGTCTTACACATTAAGTATTTATGGTCTTTTTGATAAGAAAAAGATATATTTATTAGAGCACAGTAAAAGACTAGACCGTATGATATTGATGAAAATCATATGATTCCGAAAATGGAGAAATTATTATTAACTTGCTTGATCATAGAATATGCGGGACAAGTATTTTGAGCTGAGCCTCCAATTACAGTTAAAGTTTGAATGAATGGAAAAGAAGGAAGAAGGAAAGCAGGAAGAGAGAATAAGATGAAGTTTTGAAGTAGAAATAATGTGACTTGTGTAGGAGAGTGGATGGAAAATGGCTTCTCTCGAGCTTAAATGTTGGACTATCTTAGAAAGTAGACGTAGATTCAAAAGACCCAGACATCCCAGAAGAAGTGTTTGGACTAGCTAGGGGCTGTGAATATTGACAGGCCACTGATCTGAGGCCAGGGTGGTGGATGATGGAGTGTAGGCAAGGGAGTCATCCTAAAGGCTTTTTAGTAATTTACGTCTAAGGCGATGAAAGCCTGGAGTAGTGAGGTAGCTGCGGGAAGGAAGCAGGGGAGGAGAAGATGAAGGAATGATAACGCTTGGGGACAGATCATAATTAGATGATGAAGGAATAGAAAGAATAAAAGATGGCTCCAAATTTTCTAGTCTCATCCAGATGACTGGAAGAATAATAGCACCTGTGAGAGCCATGATGCACTTAAAACTTGATAAATTGAGTGTGGTGGAAAGAAAGTTCAGTGGTAGCATCCTATAAGCAACTGGACTCAGGAGAAATGCTCAAAGATCCAAGCCATATATTATGTATGTGCAAATATATGCATACATGTATACTATATATGTGTAAATATAAGAGAATTATATATATGTATATGTGTGTATATATACACATATATATAATTCATGGATGAATGTCATAGGAATAAATAAACAGGAAACTGGGAGGACTAAGATATTCAGTTTTGATATAAGTAAAATAAAATGCTATATTCAGAAATGTCATTGATTTAAACTTAACATTTAAGTAATCCCAGATGAGTGCCCTTCATCTCCTCATCTGTGAGCTGGAAATAGTAACCATGGCGTTTCCCAACTCAAAAAAACTATCTACATTTTTTATCCTAATTATGCATTATACTTATATTTTTAAAAATGCTTGCTTAGTGAATTAGTCAGTAAAAAATGTTTTTGTGTTCGAATTTTGTATTATCTCTTATGATATAAAGATGTACATGCAATATATAGAAAAATATATTTAATGTAAAGCATTGCAGTTTCTGACTGGCATACACATTTACATTTTTTACTTATTGCTCACTACCTCGACTAGCCAGCCGTGAGACCTCCACAGAGTTTTAACTTATCTTACCCTCTATTTTATCCTACTGAAATCTAACATGTCTACTGCAACTCACCACCATTTCCTCCCACTTCTGTCACCCTGGAAGCCCTTGGGGAGCAGTGGAACATGGAAGCAGGGACATGTGAGGAAGGGAAATGACTGAGAAGAATGTACACCGCTATCCAGATCCCATTAGGCCATTAGCAACCACAGAACCCACCAAGTCTCCTGCCGCAATAGACAGGACGTAGAATGAAAGAAAGAGAAGGAAGAAGCAGAGAGGAAAGTTAAGACGTTAATAACAACCTGGGCAACAAAAGGAGGCCCCCATCTCTACAAAAGATGAAAAACAAAACAAAACAAATTAGCCAGGTGCAGTAGCACACACCTGTAGTCCCAGCTACTCAGGAGGCTGAGGCAGGAGGATACCTTGAGCCCAGGAGTTTGAAGTTGCAGTGAGCTATGATTGTGCCACTGCACTCCAGAATGGGTGACAGAGCAAGATTCTGTCTCAAAAAAGAAAAAGGAGTTAATACATCATGGGAGAAAAAGAGAACAAGTCCTTTTCAATCCTCAAGGAGCGTTCTAGAGTCCTTCTTTATCACTTCAGCATCCCACTACTATTTCTCAGTCCCTAACAGCTGATACTAGAATTCTGCTGTGTCTCCTCTACCCTCTACCTAAAGTTCTTGCTCTGCATACACTTCAGGTCCAGTGCTGCCAGTCCAGAGTTGCGGATGGTTCTTTTTTTATCGTCATCTATTATGGTCTAGCAGGACACAAAGTGGAACAGAGGGAGACCCTGTATCAATCAATCAATCAATCAGTCAGTAGAACAATGAGAAACAGGGGTTTTCTGCCCCTCACACTATTGTGTGATCTTCCTGGACTTCACAGGCCATGACTCTGAAAGAAATTGATCTCACTGAAAATGTAAAGATTTTGTTGTTCATTTCTTCTTCTTTCACTATATTGGTGCATTTTCAAAACTTTTCAGCACTTAAACCTTGGGAATTATATTTTATATTGTTCTAGTCACAATGTGCTTGTAAATTTTTAATCTCTAGACTAGACCCAGTCATTGATATTTTGTTTCCTTAATTTTTAAAATTAAATATTAAAAATCTGCTCTATAATTTTGTGTGGAAGAAAGCATTGAATCAAAAGGAAATATATATATTCACAGCTCATGTGAAGACAATATATATACATATATAGATATAGATATAGATATTCTTGTCCTAACTCTGCCACAACGGCGTTAGGCAAATCAGATTTATTTTGTTCTTTTTAAAGTGTATGCCATCTCTGAAATTCAGTTGCCTCAATGTAAACTGGGGATAATATTTATCTTACTGGGCTCTCTTGATCTTTAAAATAGGTAATGTATTTGATAACGATTATTATTAAATGATAGCTTTAACATTCTACCTTCTTTTCCTTTTTAATGAGAGAATCAGGTCAGGCACAGTGGCTCATGCCTGTAAACCCAGCACTTTGGGAGGCCGAGGTGGGTGGATCACTTGAGGTCAGGAGTTCGAGACCAGCCTGGCCAACATGGTGAAGCCCCATCTCTACTGAAAAAATACAAAAATTAGCCAGGTGCCTATAATCCCAGCTACTTGGGAGGCTGAGGCAGGAGAATCACTCAAACTTGCGAGGCAGAGGTTGCACTGAGCCGAGATTGTGCCACTGCACTCTAGCCTGGGTGACAGAGCAAGACTCCATCTGAAAAAAAATTAATAATAATAATGAGAGAATCACAAATGTTTTGGGATATGAGGTGACTTGGGAATATGGGATAATAGGTGGGATAAAATCTATTATAGATGGGATAAAATTGGGAAATTAAACCACTTTATGAAATAAATGTTATTTAATTCAGAAACTCTTGATTTTATAAATATTTTATAAAATGTTTATTTATTTATATATTTATTTATTTTGGAGACAGGGTCTCACTCTGTCACCCAGATGAGTGCAGTGGTGCAATCTCGGCTCACTGCAACCTCTGCCTCCCAAGCTCAAGCAATTCTCCTGCCTCAGCCTCCTGAGTAACTGACATTACAGGTGTGCACCACTACTACCCAGCTAATTTGTGTATTTTCAGGAGAGATGGGGTTTCACCATGTTGGTCAGGCTGATCTCGAACTCCTGAACTCAAATGATCCACTTGCCTTGACCTCCTAAAGTGCTGTGATTACAGATGTGAGCCACCACACCAGGACTAAAGATGTTTTTGAGAAGAGAAAGAGGGACTTTAAGCCAAAATACAGCTAGAAAAAAAATAGATTAAATAGATGTTTGTATCTTCAAACGAGTAGACAGATATCGCCATGTTCTTGCACAATAAGGCGGTAAAATCACTACTGTCCCTGATCCACTGTCCACTTGCTAAAGGTGGAACTTTTGCTTTTGCCACCTGCTGTGTGTTTAAGTAGCATTTTAGTCCCATTGCTAGGACAGCATCAGGGAAACAGATGCATAGGGAAATATCCAGTTGCCTGCTCCTGTGGGTATAACAAAAAACAACTAGATTGATGAAATGCTGTCGCAAGTACATATTTTACATAAATTGCACATATTTTAAATAAATGTACATATTGTACATATTTTAAATAAATTTAACTTTAATTTTTGTTGATTATTAAAATCACAAGCTGGATACAGTGGTATATGCCTATAGTACCAGCTACTTGGGATGCATGGCAAAGGATTGCTTTAGCCCAGACATTTAAGATCGTAGCAAGATCCTGTCTCTAAAAAAAAAAAAAAAAAAAAAAAAAAGTAGATTAAAAATAGACAATTCATCAATGCTAGACTGGATAAAGAAAATGTGGTACAATACAACATGGAATACTATGCAGCCATAAAAAGAACAAGATCATATCATTTGAAGGGAGCTGGAGACAATTGTCCTTAGCAAACTAATACAGAAACAGAAACCCAAATACCACATGTCCTTACTTATAAGGGGGAGCTAAATGATGAGAACACATGGACACATAGAGGTGAACAACACACAGTGGGGCCTTTCAGAGGGTGGAAGGTAGGAGGAGAGAGAAGATCAGGAAAAACAACTAATGGTTACTAGACTTAATAACTGGATGACGAAGTAAGCTGTACAACAAACCCCCATGATACACATTTACTTATGTAACAAACCTGTACTTGTATACCTGAACTTAAAATAAAAGTTAAAAAAAGCCTTTTCAAATAAAAATGTAAAATTGAAAGATTAAGGAAAAATTGACATTTAAATGTTAAAATTTATAACATAAAGTAGTTCAATACCAGTCATTTAAAAAATTTACATTTTACATGTTACAAATGTTTTTCAGTTATCTCACTATAGATTTGGGTACTATATTCATTTTATGCACAGATGAATTATAAATTGCATTTATATTCAATTAAAATTTAAATAAACATTTTAATAATGAAGTAACATAATATTAATATATGTGTATTTTCCATTTTAAAAAATTTTACCTCAATTATTTTTTTTGAGATGGAGTCTCGCTCTGTCACCCAGACTAGAGTGCAGTGGCATGATCTCAGCTCTCTGCAACCTCCGCCTCCCAGGTTCAAGCAATTCTCCTGCCTCAGCCTCCTGAGTAGCTGGGATTACAGGTGCGCACCACCATGCCTGGCTAATTTTTTGTATTTTTAGTAGACACGGAGTTTCACTATGCTGGCCAGGCTGGTCTCAAACTCCTGACCTCGTGATCCACCCGCCTCAGCCTCCCAAAGTGCTGGGATTATAGACGTGAGCCACTGCACCTGGCCCAATTTTTTTATATCTATAATATTTATACAGACATTTCTATAATCAATAAACAAGATATATAGTTACATGTTTATTCCTCTGGAAGTTAGTAATATCATTTTTGTCTACTCATTCATATCTTTAGGGAAACAAAGTCATGTTTGTGTTATGATTTCTATCATAAAATATATTGTACCAATTGTTCACAAGCATCCTACTATATTCTCTGGCTACCAATGAACTCGAAGGGAAAAAATTTGATTTCTTCTGTTCCAGAATTTTGCATATAGAATTCTCTTTCTAAAATATTGATTAATTTCAGAGGCTTGGTCTTAGCCATGTTCAGAGGTAAAATTAAAAGTATATAAACACGAGACTAGGGAAGAGTTAGTCAAATGTCAGCTGAATTCATAGAGCATCACTTAGTTTCCCTTTGCTTCCTTCTATGAAATAGGATTGTTAGGAGCAAAGAGGCAACTCATGGGAAGACAACACATGACCTAGTGAGACAGTGCTAAGCACCCAGATGAGGCTTGGCACTGCCCTGGAAACTGGCGGTTCAGGGCATGAGCATGCATGCATGAAAGCATACAGGTACACAGCCACCCGCAGCCCCGGCCCCTGCCCCAACACTTTCCTTCTAAGTGCTGAGAGATGCTATGGCACTGCTCAGAAAAATTCTCTCTGTATTTTCTTCTAATGAAATCATAGTTTATAAATACAACAAGGTGCACATTAACATGAAAAGCAATAGAGTTAAATTATTTTTCTCTTTGGTCCTCCTGTACCTTACTTCATCAAACTGCAGACCCTCAGGATAGTGAGACAGCGACAAGATTTACTCTCTGCACTTGATTGCCAAGTGGACCAGAGGCATCATTTCAGCTTCCTATCAGCTGGTTTATAACAACCTCCACTCAGGTCTCACTTAGAAGAGAACACAGATCCGAGGGAAAGTCATTCTGTTTGGGACGTTTTCCAAAACGTATTAAACTGAACATTAGAGAAAGTTGTAAAGAGAAAAATTATAGAGGCCCAGCTTGGATACCTCTTTGCTACACTGCTTTGGGGTTATTGGCAGTCTGCCGGAAGGTACCTTATGTGCTCATGAGAGAGGCCTTCTTAGACTGTTTAACAACGGCTTCATCTAGACCCAGAATGAGATAACATAAGACTGAGACTTGACTCCCTCAGAAATGAGCATTGGGTGGGGGAAGTGTAGCTTCATATGTCATCATACCAGAAATACTGAAGTTCATTTAGGGAACTTACAGAGGGTTTATGACAAAAATATATTTACAATGGCATAATCTTTACATTTTGATACTTTCTAAAGTTAGTTTTGCCATGCTGAAAAGAGTCCGGTTTTAACTAAGACCAGAGCAATGGCACTTTGCAGATGAAAAGAGAAGCAAGTGATGCTGTCCTTAGATCAGTCCTGTTTCTCAGGGATTCAGAAGGGAACATATGCTAGGAGGCATGCCCACAGCGGTTTGAGATGCTGACCTTACCCCACCCGTCTCTACAGATCATGTGGTCCACCCAGAGTCTTGTGCTCACATGCGGACTGCTTGCTGACACAGCAGGATTATTTTTAAGTATTATTTAATGGTCTTGAGTCTTTTGTTAGGGAAAAAAATAAAAGAGTGGGATGGAGAATTCCTCTTTTTATCATAAGTAAGGGTATGCATTTCTGGAAGCTCTGACCAGATCACCAAGACCCGAGGCAGTGAAGCTCACCATCTGGAATAAAGTTCCACTTAGCCATCTGCAAGCCACTTACAAAGACTATTTTAGGCTCAAAATAGCAGCAAATTCTGTAATGTTCATCCAAGAGCCTGCATTTCTGAAATTTCCTCACAATATTTTGTAAAGGAAATCAGTCACTGAATGAGTGGGTCTACCCTGTGTCTCTAAAATCCAGTACATACTAACACCAACTGAAAGTACTACACAGGCCAGGCGCAGTGGCTCACACCTGTAATACCAGAACTTAGGGAGGCCAAGGCAGATGGATCACCTGAGGTCAGGAGTTCAAGACCAGCCTGGCCAACATGGTGAAACCCTATCTCTACTAAAAATACATAAATTAGCCGGGTGTGATGCATGCCTATAGTCACAGCTACTCCGGAGGCTGAGGCGGGAGAATCGCTTGAACCCGAGAGGTGGAGGTTGCAGTGATTCAAAATCATGCCATTGCACTGCAGCCTGAGTGACAGAGCAAGACTCTATCTAAATAAATAAATAAATAAATAAATAAATAAATAAATAAATGTACTACACATACACACCTACACACATATAGGACATGGAGCCATTATGAAATGAAAACAGCTAAGGTGAGACTGGGTTCAGCCAGCTATGTGACTTCTAAGCGGCATCACAATTTGACAGGTCTTTTAGGGAGTTCATAACTGAGAAGTACACAAACTTTATTTGGTCAACAAACCATAAGTGGTCTCTAGAAATAGATGAATTCAACTCAAAGTAAACACTAAATTAGCCAAAATGGCAATGATCAATTTACAACAAAAATGCAGTTGCATTTGAGACTGAAAACACTGCCCCATGGGACCAGTTCATTTTCTTTCTGTTGGGGACTGGCATGGGGATCCAAACCATAACTCGAAGTGATAAGGACAAAACCAGTATGGTAAGAATTCCATATCTCATCTGAACAAGGATGCAAATCTGGATCGCCAAGGAGTGTACTAGAAATAGATTATCTAGCCACACCCTGCAGATTCTGGGACCTGGGAATTGTATTTAAAAAGCACCTCAGACAAACCGTTGACATCAGTTTTGAGTTGAGGAATGACTGAAAGCTTATCCATTGTGCCAACATCACTCTAGGACAATCAAATATGCCATCTGCACTTTAGAGATATACCAGCCCTCTGACTAAACAGTTCATATTCTTATCTCCTGCCGCCTGGACCTATGTGAATGAGCACTGCCAGTGAAGCTCTTTCTGGAAATATCTATGGCTGAATAACTTCTTTCTAACCAACACCTGCTTTCATTACTTGCATTGTTACCTTCACTTAATTTTGCTGCATCCTGTGATCTATTCTGCTTCCTGAAAGGCAGATTTTTCAGACAATAGTACTAAAAAAATTCCAGCAAAACTGGAAATAAGATATATTTTGGGTTAATTTAAGCTTCAGTGTCATAATCACTAGGCATAGCTTTGTACATTGGTTTTTACACTTCATCGCACAAAGGACACTGTTAATTCCAAACATTGGTGTAACCTCTCACTGTTCCTGTTCTTCTTCATGTATTACCTGCCTAAAGAATTGAGATACTTGGTTGTCTAACAGTGGGTTTGCCTGGTCCAAAGGTTTCAGAAATTTTATTAATTTATTTATATCCATTCCCTCATTCTACTCATAGGCGCAATAAGAACATATTTCAGTTATGTTAAAAAGCACACATTAATTTTAATAGAATATTGAAAGTGCCTACGAAGAGAGAGCTGTTAAGTTTTTTTAAAATGGAGACTAATACATGTTTTGTTTTGTTTTGTTTTCAGACAGGGTTTCACTCTGTCTGTCACCCGGGCCAGATTGCAACAATGTGATCTCGGCTTAAGGCAGCCTTGACTTCACAAGCTCAAGCGATTCTCATGCCTCTGCCTCCCGAGTAGCTGGAACTACAGGCACATGCGGCCAAGCTTGGCTAATTTTTGTATTTTTTATAGAGATGGGGTTTCACCATGCTGCCCAGGCTGGTCTCAAACTCCTGGCCTCAAGTGATCCAGCTGTCTTAGCCTCCCAAAGTGCTGGGATCACAAGCATGAGCCACTGCACCCAGCCATATATTAATTTTTATTAGGAAAATACACACGTATAATGAAGAGAAAATGACTAACATTGAAGAAAATATGCTTGTAACTCACCACAGACAATAGAGTTTTTAAAACATGTAAATCTCTTAATCTTGAAATGCAGAAGGTCAGGATCTCCCCTTCCTCATTTTTGTTCCCTTCCTCATCCATTGTGGAAGGTATAATCAAGGTAAAATGTGTTTGTCATGAGAAGGACAATACCGGCAAACTCTATTGAGATGTTGTGATGTTTCAACTGGAAAAATATTTATCCAGCAATGAAAAGTAAGGCATGGCTACCTGTCTGCAAGGAACATTGCCTAGAGTTTTCATTTCTGCATGACAAGTTCCCCTAAGGACCAAGTCACAAACTTGGAGAGTTGGCAGATAATTGGAAAAGTTAAGAACATCATAAGAAGAAGAAAGAAGACAGTAAGAGACCAGGGTCAGAAGACTTCAGAACACTGGAAAGGGATTCTAATCGAGCCAAACATTAACAATGATTAACGTTAACAATTTGAATTGAGAGAACATCAGCAGGAAAAGGAAATGAATGTTTGGTATCATTCAACAGCATTTAGATTTCACTAGTTTCCTTTTGTTTTTCTTAACTTTTATCTTAAGTTCAGGGGTACATGTGAAGGTTTGTTATATAGGTAAACTTGGGTCATGGGAGTTTGTTGTACAGATGATTTTGCCACCCGGGTATTCATTTTCTTTAGTCTGTCACTGATGGACATTAAGGCTTATTCCATGTCTTTGCTATTGTGACTAGTACTGCAATGAACATATGTGGCATGTATCCTTTGTCATCTAAAATGATTGCTTTCTTTCAAATAGAAAACTATACCTAAATATCCTGCCAAATGCTAAAGATAAAGCTAAGAGTTTAGCTTACATTGTCTACATTTTTTTCCTAACAACTAGTCCAATAACGAAAGTAGTATCACTACACTTCAAATTCTGTCCAGTCCTTACCTTAATTTTGCAAAAAGCATCAGTGGTACCTGTTAAATGCCCAAAGAGAGGGAAAATGTTTATTCTATCTCCTCCCTAATTTCACACTTGATTTTTCTTCGCAATTTGATTTGAAAATTGCTCCACTTTTACTCATGCAACAAAATTTTATTGAATAACTACCATAATTCAACACAGTTAGGTAATGGTTTAATCTGCCTGTTAATTAAAGCTTTGCCACTTGATGAGTTCATAAAAAAATGTTACCTCCCAGGCTGTTCGATGTCTCTATAATTTTACTAAAGGTCTCTTTACTTGCTCTCATGTCTTACTTCTTTGGTCCAAAAATTAGCTGGATGCAGTGTTTCGCGGGTGCAACCCCAGCACTTTGGGAGGCCAAGGCAGGCGGATTACCTGAGGTCATAAATTTGAGACCAGTTGAACAACATGGTGAAACTCCCGCCTCTACTGAAAATACAAAGATTAGCCAGGCGTGGTGGTGTGCGCCTGTAGTCCTAGCTACTCAGGAGGCTGAGGCAGGAGAATTGCTAGAACCCAGAAGGCGGAGGTTTCACGGAGCCAAGATCATGCCACTGCTCTGCAGTCTGAGCGACAAGAACCATACACCAGCTGGGCAACAAGAGTGAAACTCCATCTCAAGGAAAACATACAAACAAACAAACAATTAAATGTCTACTTTATATTTTAAAATGTAGGCCAGGGTTTACTTACCGTCTTAAGCCTTCTTTCCCTTCCCACCCCTCTAGAATATTGGACACCACTTCCTTTGTGCTCTGAATAAGCTCATCTATATTTCTATAATACCTATGTTATATAAATATATCTTTAAATATCCATCACAGACATTATATTTTATTTTCCTAGCTAATTTTGGAAAATTACTTCTTCCCATTTTCATCTCTGTAGTTCAGTTGGAACTAACTTCACCTTCATAAAACTCACATAAAAATGATCTAAGTGGTAAAAACCAGATTTCATTTTGAAATTGATATGAATGCTTGAAAAGAAAAGGTCTCTTTTCTGAAATCTTAATTGCTAAGCATCGTATAAAATCGAGGATCATATATGCCACCATTTGTTGGTGGCAATCCGGAGAGTGAAATCATTAGAGTAAAACTCAGCCAAGAAGTAAAGAGGTAGAGAATGTGACCTAAAACTGTGTGAGTTCCTGGATCTAGCTGTGGCTGAAGCCATTTGTACCCCCAGATATTTAGATCTTCTTGCTGGTGAACATTATCCTGATTAAACTAGTTTAGACTGAATTTTCATCATTTGCAAGCAGAAAAGCCTGCAGTAATACATCATGTCTGTTGCTGTAACTATACTATTCGGTCTAAATTGCCTCTTTTGGTCTATGACAGAACTTGGAACAAAATGGGTACTCTTTTGGTTTACTGATTAAAGAATGAATATGAATGAATAAAATAAATACATGGAGGAATATAGAAAAAAGGTAAATTTCTTGTTGTAGTCCCGGTATACCAACAATTTGGTGCCCTTGTTCTAAAACAAACAGAAATGCCCAGTGAAAAAACTAATTATTTCCAAGTTATCACACTGCACTGTGCTGGTCAAAGTGGATCACGATCCCTTGAAAAATCCTAAGATAGCTTACTCATATTGAATGGATTTAGGAAATATCTCAGGATAACCAAACCCTTTACTTACTTCTTAACACCAAATGATATCTTCCAGGTCCTAAAGTTATTTTAAATGGCACATGAGATGGCGTCTCTGTCTGTTCTCTTGAGATCAGGTTTCATGGTCTAATCAGACTCACCATTAACAATCTTCCCCTGGACAGGAACAGAGTTAATATAGTGTGATGAGAGAGTGTTGGCCGGTGGCTCAAGCAGCTCTGCAAGTCTGCACATGTGGATTCTATTTTCAAACCTATGATTGATTTACTTTCAGACTATGGCAAACCCTCCACTCTCCCACATGATGCTTATCAACAAATGGTGTCTGCTTAACTCATTTATTGAGAAAATGTAACTGCACTTCAGAAATTTAAAATTATTTCCCATGAACAATTTTTGTTTCTCTTACCACAATGTAGTTCTGCATGCGTAATACACTACCTGATCTAAATAGTTACATTAAGACATTTTTTTTTTTTTAATTTTGAAAGTTCAACATTTCCTCTTAATGAAGATATTGGCCTGTGTTTACAACTTGATATTCTTCTTATCTCGATTTATGTTATTTATAGCTGTAAAAAAAATCGCTCTGAAGATCCATCGTTTTTGAACATTCTCTAAGTTGTTTCCTATGGATTGTAAGCTACTCAGATAGGGATGAATGAGTATAGAACGTACATTTGTTGATTTGACTTAATGACATTTGAATTTGATACAATAATCATCAGTTCACATATATAAGGTGATATGTATGTGTGTGTCATTTCCAAATGCAAACTGCTAGAAGAAGGGAGTATATATACATTTGAAACTCATTTTTCTTTTGATGGTATACAAATTTGAGTTAGCTTGTGTTGGAAAGAAATGGCAGGGGCTGTGAAAAACAGTTTCTGAATTATTACTATACCTTAAAGTCAAGAGCTAGGATAGATAACTTTGAGGGATACTTTAGAAGTCATTTTATTATTTGAAAACCAATACTAGATACCATAAGAAATCATATAAGACACTATCATCCATAAATTTTCTTTAAATTATTTTTAAATGTACTTGGTGTGTGGATTTGTGGTTAGAGTTATGCTGACCTACTTAGTTCCATGCTATGGAACACGTGAAATAATATCAGCACTGTCTGTTTCTTCAAAGACTGAAAAAGAAAAGTTACTGGGAAATCATCTTGGCCTGACACTTTGGGAAGGATATTAAATCAATGTTTTGTTCCATGTTAGTCTCTCTTGCTGGGTCAAATTTTTTGTTACTTGAGTTTGTTGGTTATTTAGTTATCTTGGTTTTCATTGTTATCTTCCATTTCTTCTAGGGTTTTGTAATTATTTTGCTGTACTTCTGTAAAAACACACTAAAAATGATTTGATTACTTCTGTTTCTGTACCCTTTAGCTTTTTGTCTTTATAATTGTGTAATTCTGTTTTCTCACATAATTTATTTATGTATTGTAAAATATTTTATCTAAAATTTGGCTCTACATTATTTATCAATGTTGTGTTTTTATATTTGGTTCACTTATTTATGTCTTTAACTTTATTTGTGCCTTTCAATCTTCTTTCTTTAGATTTTTTTTTGGTCTATTTCTATCTTATTTTGTTAGATGTTTAATTTTTCACATTTATTCTACATCAGCTTAAGTTGTATGAAAGTATAATGCTATGAAGTTGTGTCTAAGCTCAAGTTTGGCTCTATCCTATATATCATATATAGCATATCATATCTCATATATATATGAGATACATAGGGGTTCATCTAAAATATTTTCTATTTTGAGTATTAAATATATTTGCATACATAAGCATATACAAACATATATATGTGCATGTGTATGTGTATATATGCATATATAATAACTGGATCATTTTCATTGGTGCTATTTGTTCTATACTACATTTTGGAATATGTTATCTAAAAATACTATTTTTAAAACATGTTCAAAATACCTTGAGAGGAATTGTTATTCTAGTGATGTATTTATTTATTTTATATATTTGGATTAACCTAATAACTATATACATCTACATGCTTTCATCTACTTACTGTTTCTCAAGATATTAGATTTCTTAAGTTAGCCTCCTGCTTCTACAAATGCTTCTACAAATTTTTTTTTTTTTTTTTTTAGACGGAGTCTCGCTCTGTCGCCCAGGCTGGAGTACAGTGGCCGGATCTCAGCTCACTGCAAGCTCCGCCTCCCGGGTTTACGCCATTCTCCTGCCTCAGCCTCCCGAGTAGCTGGGACTACAGGCGCCCGCCACCTCGCCCGGCTAGTTTTTTGTATTTTTTAGTAGAGACGGGGTTTCACCGTGTTAGCCAGGATGGTCTCGATCTCCTGACCTCGTGATCCGCCCGTCTCGGCCTCCCAAAGTGCTGGGATTACAGGCTTGAGCCACCGCGCCCGGCCTTTACAAATTTTTTTATAGTTACACCCATGAGAATCTGCAATTCTTGTTTAATATACTTGATTATTTGCTGCATAATAATCAATTCATTTCTCTAATTCAAGAACATTAGTTTTCCATGAGTTGAGTGTTTCCATGTTGAGTTCTATACCTAATATATATCATTTTTTCTATGACTACTTTAAAGAAATTGTCTTTTCTGTAGTTTTTAGTTTTTAAGATATTTTATTTTTTTCCTAATAGCCATTTATTTGTTTATTCTATAATGATACAGTTTCGGTGCTCATTTGTTTATTTTTTTTCCAGTCTCTAATTTATATCACTCTTGTTTCATGAGATAATGAAGCAAAAAAATGGTATAAATTAGACTTATTTTTTTGTTTGTTTACCTATCTTATTTTTTGTTTCATTGATTTCATGTTTTCATGTTTTTTGTACTTCTTGGAGATGTGCAAGTATTTTTGAAATAATTTTTAAAAATATTTTGTGTAAATCCTATAAGATGTTTTTTTCCATAATTATATGTTCTTAAAATTGGAGTAGCATTTTTTATAGGGCTCAGGGAGTTATTATTTTCATCTTTCTGATAATTAATGTGGGCAGTTATAGCTGGATATTATCCCTTGGGATCTAATTTATATACATTTCCTATAATTATTTTATTTCCTTATCTGAGACCTGTTTGTGTTCACATCAGAACATTGTGAAGTTTGAGGGTGATTATTGCTGACTTGTGTTCTATGTGTAATAACTTTATAATCTCATATTAGATCAGAGCTATGGGTTCGTCAGTAAAAACTGCATATTAACATGATTGGTGGATTGGTCTCTGATATTTTAAAATTAAAGGTTTTATTCCATCAGTTAGGAGTTTTTCCTAATCCAATAGGAGATACATTTGAATTTAATATCAAAGTTAAATCATTAAAGTTTCTTTTCCCATGGATTCATTCAGAGAAGTTGAGTTCCACACCATTGCCAATCTTTCCAGCATCATTCCACCTCCTCTCTCAGCCAAAGGAGAGAAAAATAGACAAACTATGTAGAGCTCAAACATAACTTTCTTTGAGGGCTTTCCCTTAGGTACTTGCACAGCTGCAGAGATTCTTGTGTAATTTATTTTCTCTTTTGTGATTCTGATGGAAAATTCTATATTTATTTTTGTTGACCATTATGATTTTATGTTGCCTCTGCTGCCTTTCTACCTGCGAGAAGACAAACTCATTCATCTTTAATGAATAATTCTCATGGTGATGATGACATTTGCCTTCTCTTTCCTTTAGTTATCTGTCTGCAGATAGAATTAATTACTCTTGAAACGGGGTTTGCCAATTATTTAACCTGAAATAATCTCATTTTCCACAGCTCAATCAAAATCCTGGGAGGTAAAACTTCTCTAACAAATGTTCTTAGTATCCTCGATGATCAATCCACCAGAATATTCATTTTCTTCTAAAAATATTACTTTACTTTTTTAGCTCCATGATGACAATCATATCTTCCAGTAAAAAAAAAAAAATAGCTTTTTATTTTAAAATGTTTAGAGGCTATGATTTCTGTAAAATTAAAGACAAGGCTCTTTCCTTAGCTTTTGCCACACTAATTTGTCCTGGTCAAGCCAAAATATCATTTTAGTTCATGTGGTACTTAATTGTGAACAGCAATGGCTGGAGGATTTTAAGGGTCACTAGGTCCAGATGTTTGGTCATTAGTCACCACCATATAACCCACCTTCAATATAATAAATATGGATAAAATAAGGAAACACTTCAGCCGTCAACAAGATTAGTGTTCAAGACTAATAGGAGCCTGATTTCTGCTTTTTAACTTTGTTAACATTTAACCCTTTGAGGGCAGAGAATTTCACTTGAAGTAAATCTCTCTCCTCACACACTCTGCTCTTATTTTCTGAAGTTTATATACCTTCATTAATGGCACATCCATTCACCAAAGAAGTGCAGGCATGCTTTTAAGTATTTTAATACTTTACATCACACTTCATATCTTTTTCTTAACAACATATTGGAATGTTTAAGAAGGTGGTTTTGCTGGACAGTCAGGTAATTGTCTGATAAAGTGACCTATGTCTGTGGCTATAGAACAGCCTATTTAAAAGAATTTATTGGACGTATTGGGTTGATCTGTACTCCCTAAAACAATAAAAAGATTATTTTAAAATCTTCTTTGTGGGTTTCCTCTTCTTTTTATTTTTTGGTATTTGTATAGAAAAAAAAGTACATGTCCTAAAATCTTCTATCTCTTGTGTAGTATTTCTCAACTGGTGCAATGAAAATAAAACTTGCAACCGTATGCTGCAGGCCTTAGAATCTAGCTACAATAGGTGCCATTTCTGTCACTTCTGTAGGCACCACTGCAGTAAATGAAATAGTAATAATATTAACCATGTAGAGTTGTTATTTGGATGAACAAGATAATGTAGGCATTCAATTAATACTAATTTTATTTTTCTTATTTGCATTGATGTTTGAACAATATTCCGAAAGATATGTTTGCAAATAAAATATCTACTTCAAGAGGTGGATAAGATTGTTGGCTACAAGCTGCAAAGGATCCTTTTGCTGGTATTTTGGCATTATGGAATGCCTATAATATCTGCAATTTTAAATGTAACTATTCGTGGAAACTCATTTTTTGTTATTAAATTAAGTATCATCTTGAGTCTGTTACTCGGATAACTTTTTTTTCTGTTAAAACAGGCCTCATACTGAATTATTAATAACTTACTGTAATTATAGCTTTATCTTAAAATAAGAATTCCAAATTGAAAAAAAAAAGGAAAATATAAATCTTTGGCTAGTTGATGCAGTTCACAATGCTAATTGTTTACTATATATGTATCAGCAGTCTTAGAAACATCTTTTTTATTTTAGCTTTACTGATCTATAATTTACAGATAAAAATGTATATATTCAAGGAGTTCAATATGATTATTTGATATTGTATAATGATCACCACAATCAAATTAATCAACACATTCATCACCACACAATTACTTTCTTTGTGTGTATGTGTGTGTGGTAAGGACACTTAACATCTACTCTCAGCAAATTTCAGGTAAATAATACAGTCTTGCCAACTAGAGTCACCATGCTGTACATTAGATGCCCGTGAGTTACTCATCTCATAATTGAAAGTTGTATACTCTTTAACCAACATTCACCACTTTTCCCATGCCCAAGCCCCTGGAAACCACCATTCAGGATATAATTTTGATGATAATACAATGGTGTCAGTTTTGGCCTCCTGAGTACCAATTCTTTCTGCTCTATGCAAATGCTCTAGAACTCTAAGCCTGGCCATGTGAAAATCACAGATTGTCTCTTCCAGGTCTTTAAGTCCTTTCTTGACATGTCACAGGAACTAACTGACAATGATCTGGGTGAAAATAATTACTCAACTGAAAGAAACCAGCAGAAAAATAATGGATCATCTGCTTCAACCAAAAAGTGGGGAGGTCCATTGACTAAATTCCGTAACAACCTCAGAATCCTTTCTCTTATCATGAATTGTTTTTTGTTTGTTTGTTTTCTTCTCTACCTACTGCTAGTTCATATATTTCCTCTGTGATTTATTGTTTTCTTTGCTCCAAAAATAATAACTATCTCATTCCATATGGTCTATTGTGATGGCACAATGCATTTATAGATAAAAAAGAAGTAATTGATTGCTATATCAATTATATGATCCTAAAAAGGCAAATTCGTATAGGCTTCTATATAGTTAACTGCATTATTTATTTTCTATTAAGATGTTTTTATATTCTGCAAACTCAATCAGCTTTCAGTCTTATTTATGCACTGTACTAAGTTCTTTTTTGTTTTTTCATTTGTTTGTTTTTATAGAAACAAGGTCTTGCTCTATCGCCTAGTCTGTAGTGCAATGGTGCAATCAGAGCTCACTGCAGCCTCAACTTCCTGGGCTCAAGCATTCTCCCATCTCAACCTCCCAAGCAGCTGAGACTACAGGCATGTGCCACGACACCCGGCTACTTTTTTTTTTTTTTTGTACAGACAGGGTCTTGCTATGTTTCCCAGACTATTTTCCCAGGTCTTGAACTCCTGGCTTCAACTGATTCCCCCATCTTAATCTCCCAAAGTGGTGGGATTACAGGTGTGAGCCACCATACCTGGCCTGTTTTTTTGTTTTGTTTTGTTTCGAATATATAATATTTATTTTTCAAGGTTGTTTATTAATCCAGATACATAAAATAGTTTACATTTAGTATGTGTGTATAACATACACAGAGTAATTACCTATTGTCCACATCAGTGTATATATACATGTACATCAATATACAAATTAATATTCATTCATAATTTATGTTCCCTTATAAATTTGGAAATTAGCTTTCCAACGCTTATATCTATTTCCATTGAGTCTGGGAAAATTGTCACAATTTATGTATTATGCTGCTGTGAAGCTATATATGGAATACATAAAATTTATTTTCAAATGTCAACTGAACACTTTATACATTTTTATTTCTTCCATCTCTTTCTGTAACCCTGTTACTTAAATTATTAGTACAGCTGTCTAAGAGATCAGATTTAAGGCCTTCAAATGTTTCCTCAGTCTTAGAACAGATGCCTCAGGAGACTTTCCATCAGAAAGGTACATTGGATTAGCACAGCCTGTTTCTCTACCATATTCTTTAAGCAGAACTGACAGCCTCAAAATAAGAAAAACAATTTTTGTTAGGATGTATATGGAATTTAAAGAGAGGACATATTTTCTCCTTACCAGTATGAAGGATACCAAAATTGATTATCTAGAAAACAATTTCATACCATTCCAATGAATGAAAGGAGGTCAAATGAAATATATAAATGTGTCAGGCTTCTATCAATGTAATAGATGCTTACAAAATCAGAAGAGTGTTTTAATGAAGAAGGAAATTAGTGTATCAGCTTGGTAGACCTATCAATCCAGGCATAATTCTTTGGCATAGGATACCAATATTGAATGCATACACCACGATCTGGTTTTGCCAGAACACATATATCAATGTTTACTGATTAAGTGGCAGTGAAGTGTCATAAGATCAGAGACAGAATCTTCAATTCCTTAGCAGAAGAATGGATTTAGTGAAGAATGCTGCACCTGCTACTTTTCACCAAGTGAGATTTAAGGATTTATTTTTTCTTTTAACTCTGAACTGAGTATGTAGACTGGATTATACCTAAGAATTGGAAGACGCAATTCTAAGATGACAAGTAGAAATATGTCACAAGTTATAGAGAGCTAAGATTAACTCATGAAAAATAAATGGAAAATGTAAGCAAAATATAAATCATTTTATTGTACTTCTCTAATTGTATGAGAGGCTACGTGTCTGAATATAAACTTGAGTTTGGGCTACAAAAATCTTCATATTTGGCAAAGGAGTTTTTCTTTTTTTTTTTTTTTTTTTTTTTTTTTTTAGGGGTGTTCCTCTTCTTTGCCCCGGGGGGGTGGCCTGGACGGGCGCCCCCTCCCCCCGCCCCCCCCC